>NC_035108.1:233396896-233698073 GCF_002204515.2 Aedes aegypti | reverse complement strand
GCCTTCCCCATGCTTAGGGATTTTGCAATCCCTACAAGTTCCTCATCGGTTACTCTATCCTCATCGCCAGCCCCAATCCCCGGCTGTCCTACAAAAAGAGGCCATGGGCTAGGGTTGTGGCGCGGAAAGAGCCCCTCGATGATCCCCTCCAGCATCTCCGGAGATTGCTCTGTAGGAGCCATTGCATCTCTTGTCTTCGCCATGACGATCCTGTAGGCATCGCCCCACGGATTCGCGTTGGCACTCTGACCGAGTCCCGCAAAGCAGGCCTTTTTGCTTGCCCTTATCTCGGACTTCAGCGCGACTTTGGCAAAACTACAAAAAGTAACGTCGATAATCGACTCCGCTCCATTTCGGCTAAAGGTACTTTTGGTACCAACATTAGCCAGATCGACATCTAGCACGGCCAGTGTCTCTAGCAGGATTTGACCTCGCTGGTTCGTGGTACGGCTTCCCCATTCCACGGCCCAGGCATTGAAGTCACCCGCTATTACTACTGGCCTTCGCCCTGTCAGCACGGTCGTCATGCAGTCCAGCATCTGCGTGAACCGCTCGGTCGACCAACTCGGAGACGCATAGCAGCTACAGAAGAGGACCCCGTTTACCTTGGCGATCACGAAGCCCTCGTAGGTAGTAGACACCAACTCCTGGACGGGGTATTCACCCGTCGTCCATATCGCCGCCATTTTTCCGGATCCATCCATGACCCAGTTGCCGTTACCGGCGGGTACTCGGTGTGGGTCCGATATGATGGCGATATCCGTCCCCCACTCAGCAACTGCCTGATACAGCAGTTGCTGAGCTGCGTCACAGTGATTCAGGTTCAGCTGCGTTACCTGCACTGTGACTTTTCGTTTATGGCTCTTTTGAAGGTCGGGCACCTTGAGCCTCCCGTTGGATGCTTGTTGTTCACGCACTTCCCGGAACAAATCAAGCACTTGGGAGGGTTCTTGCAGCCTAGTGCCTTATGACATTCCTCACCACAACGCCTACACAACTTGGTCCTATCAGGGCCTTTACAGCCCCAGGACTTGTGTCCTGGTTCCCTACACCTAAAGCAGATCACCGGTTGCTCATGTATGTTCAGTGAGCATACTGACCAACCAACCTTGATCTTACCTACCTAAGGACTAAGAGTAATGTCAATGCACTGTACACCACTTGAGCAATTCAACAAGAATAGCTCAAGTATAGTGCATGGGCTGGTTTTAGTGGGTCGTCGTTGGTGCGACATCCCCACACTTCCTGATTTACCTTCTCAGGGGTTTGCAGATTTCCCTCTTGTAAAAACAAAAACAAAAAAAGCTTATGGAACGACCAAATGAGCTGAAATTTTCATGAATTCTTCCTCTAACCTGAAGGTCTCATACAAAAAGCGAGACAAGGTCCCTCTCCCTAGTGAAGGTCGAAAAAGTGGAAAGTTAGCGTGACATAATTTATGTACCATCCTTAAGGAATAACCCTGAAGGGTGCCCCGTGGAATTATACAACTTTATTTTTCTCGCATACTGAGCTGGGCCAGTCTAATGTTCATGAACAATTCAAATTTTCAAGTATGTTCTATGAATTCTGAAGAGTTCGACAAAAATGTGGTCTAAGATGATTTTCACGAGTTCATCATTTTTAACGAATCTTTCGGATCTTCCGCAGGGTCTAATCTGCTAGTAAAAGCATATTCGTCTCATATGGGTTTTCAAACCCACAACTTTTTTCATTGGAGAACATTTGTTTTAATGTATAACTTCCGTCGCTTTCAAAAATATAAATACTTCGTTCGAAAATGGAATATTGAAAAATAAAGGCATAGCAGTCTTTATGAGCAATTCTCGCTCAAACCAAGCCACCTTCGGAACCCATAGGTAGAATTCAAATTTTATGTCACTGAATGCTAGTATATGTTTAGACTAGATGAGGGTTGTTTCAAATTACTTAAATTGGTGTACCCCAGGTAGCTAAACAGTTTGCGAAAAAGCCTATTTTTCGATAAATCTTAGGTATTTCTTTAAATGATGTCTCATATTTCCTATGGAACTGTTGCATTCAACTGCTTAAAACCAAGATGACGTCAAATTTAAGGATAAGATTTTTCCACTCAAAGGTTACTACTATTCATCACTTGACTCGGAAAAAGAACCAACGATTGAAAAGTTGTTATTTCGTTGTACAAAAACTGATGTTTGCATTGATTGCACTCGCCATATACGATGAAATCGTAAAACATGATATAGAAAATCGTTCATTTCATAGGGTATTGCTTACCTAGTCTATTTTGCTAATCTCACTCATTTTTTTCTCAGCTATCTGGTGATCCCAGAATTCAAAACGATACCGCTAATTGTGAAAAAAACGGGTATACTTACGAAATTCAAAATTGCAGCCAAATTTTTGAGCTTCAAATAAAAGCTACATCCTTCCTTTATACGATGGCACTTAATTGCTCATGAGTTATATGGAAAATATGTGACATATAACGTGAAGAAATACCTAAGATTTATCCAAAATGGCTTTTTCGCAAACTGTTTAGCTACCTGGCGTACAAGGAGTCCACCTATTTGAGAAAACCAAAACGTCCCTCCACTAGTTTTAGCATCTACTAGCGATCAGTGACATAAAATTGGAATTCTAGCGAAATGTGCCGATATCCCCGCCATCGGCACCCGCTCGTAGATCATCTTTCAACCTCCATAACTATAGTAAAACGTTAATAATGATCAAGTTTTTTTTTCTACTGATACATACATCTCAAGCCTTTAGATTGCTGGAGAAACTAATTCATTCTTGCGTTGCGTTGCGTTGCGTTGCGTTGCGTGGTAACGGAGTATTTCGTAGATTGCATACTGAAAACTGTCATGTTAGAAACTTTACAACACTTATTCCAATTGCTCATAGAAAACTGTTTTGGATCAAAAAGTTATCTAATCGGAAGTCAGAGATGCAAAGACATGATAATTTCCATTGCTGGCCACGCCCATCTTCTCCATTACGAGGAAAGGAAAGGAAAATGATGATATGACACCTACTTGAAGAGAGGCCAGCGACTCACCGACGCCCTCATAGATGTCAAGGAGTTGGATGATGGAAAGGAAAATGGTCTAGGATTCACTATAAGCGAGTGATGCGATCGGATTGAAATTTAATGTATGTGTAGTTTAGTATACTTTTTGTAATTGAGTGTAAGTGTGAATGAAAGGTTTTGAATGAAAGGTTTTCATCATCGCTGGGAGTGACGTTGCTAAGAAAGTTAAAGTCACTCCATGCGTGTTCGTCTTCCAGGGATGAGACACAGGTATTTCCACCTTGTGCCCTAGCTAAGAAGCTTTGGTTTGAGCGCCATTACTCGCTCTCTGAAACGAGAAGATTAAATGACACAACCCCATGCTACAGAAATAGCCCAGAATTAGTAATAGCGGTTAAATCGGAACAAACTCACCAAATCCATCCATTTATCGAAACGCCGAGTAATAACACGTTTCTTCAAAACATTAATATTAATCTGTTGGGAATTTGAATCCTCTGAATGGTTTCATATCTGAATTTGGTTTGAACTAATTTCTGCGTAGCACAATAATCATCATCGAAGGCGGCTTTCATACACATGTTTTCAAAACTTATTATCAGAAAGCATAAAATTAAAAATGATGAAAATCTCACAACCGTATGCTTCTCTATTTTATTTTGTCAAAGTCACACTTATTCCAAACGAAAAAAAAATTTACGGGTGGCGTAACACTAACGGAATCATGCAAAAATCTAGCACGCCACAAGCCATCTTTAAAATCTTCGCAAATAAAAAAATAACACTTAAATCACTGCACCATCAGCCAGTTTTATTGCAGCTGTTTATCACTGTACAAAGCACTACAACCTGGATTACGTTGCACCTGCTAATATCGGCGGATTCTGGAACAACGAGAGCACCAAAAATTTTGAAGGTGGCAAAGCGCCATCAGCCGAATCTAATTTTCACCGTCCGAAACGCGGAACCGAAGTAAACGTGACAGAAAATTCAGAACGCAGCCGCCCGCGCGCACGGCTTGCTGCGATCTCCCCGGCTACGATGTTCCAGAATGGTCCACTTATTAAAATTATGTTGAAATGATGACAATCGATCATTATCTCACGTTTTACATAAAAACTTCAATATTGTAACTGAAATAAATAAAAAAATAATCACATTTCCCAAATTTGGCACCCTCGTGACCCCAGTACAACCCAGAATATCTCCGGCATGGTTCCGAATTCAGCATTGTGCATTTATGACAAATAACTGAAACCTTTTTAAAGTAAACTGACGGTAGTTTAAAAAAAAATCTAATAGAAATTGTCGAAATGGCAGCTTTTTGAAAATGCCTTGTCGGAGGTCGGTAACGTAAAGGTTAAACAGGAAAAGATGAGGGAAATTAATATTGTTATTTCAATAGAATTAATCTTGTTATATAACAAGCCTCTTTTGTTTTATAATGGAAAGAGAATGGAAGAATGGAGAATGGGAAAGGATGATTGGTTGAACACCTACTTAAGGCCGCACGGGACGTCATTATAATCATCCTATCCATTTGAAGAAGCAGATCGCAAGTACCACTCCATATATGGATGTGAAAAATTTATCACTATATTCTATATATGTGGTGCACAATCGATTAAATTTTCAGCTTCATCGGTTCACTAAAACTCGAGATTTGCTTCGGCAAAGTTTTGATGATAATTGTTAGAGTGAGACAAAATATAGGGAAAATAACACGGTCTCCCGTGTCCCCTTAAGAAAGATGCAGAGAACTCTACGACCTCTCATAGGTGTTACGGGACGTTGTGGAATGTTGTTGGAAAGGGTAGTGCCATAGGATACGTTCGGTAAACGTTCTGGCCGACAAATGGTCAATATTTACGCATTGTGATCATGCGCTGCTGATCAGAACAAACTCACCAAATTCATTTTTCGAAACTGCAATCCGTCGCTCTTCTAACAGTGAACAATAACGTGAGCCGTAAACTTCTGCTTATCAAAATGCACGCACCGCACGAAAAATCAACAAAAAACTTAACACACACAGGAGGAACGAGTTGCGCGAAACGAATTTAATTGCTGGAGCTATCACAGAGCACTCTCGATCAAAACGCAAGCAAATCGAATAAAAGTAAAATTAAACTCTACTAGTATCTAAAAAAAAAAAAAAAAAAAAAAAAAAAACCTGCTGGAGAAACTAATTCATTCTGCTAATTTTCTTAAGAGATTTGCAAAAAGTTACTTGACTGCAATCTTACAATCTATAGAGGATCAACTAATTGATGAATATCTCTTCCCCCTTCCCCTTTAAAATTGATTCAATCTGTTCAATAATATTTTTTATTCTAGTCCGAAGAATGAGTTTCCATATCGTGATAATACATTTGTGCTTACATTACAGTACTAACGTGTTTGGAACATTTTTTTTTTAAATTTCTCCATAGTAATTGGCATACCTCGCATTTGAGCTACCTTTAAATTTTCATCGTAAGGACACAAAGTACAAGCTTACTGCTTGTACCTTTGATCATTCTAATGGAGCATACACAGTTAATATGAGATTTAGGTGAACGATTTCAAAACAAAATTTTGTAAGCAAGGTTCGAAAATCATGTTGATTAAACAACATTAACAGTAACTTATTATCTTCCGAATTAGCGATAGAGAGTCTAAGTTTGGTGTGATGCCACAGAGATATGAAAAAAAGAACACCCAAACTTATGTACGGGAACGTACATATTTTCACAAACAAAACCCCTTGGACTAACATAATATCCACAATATGCAAAAAACCTTACTAAGTTTTGAAATGAATATTGCATTCTGCTTATTACAGATCTTGCCACAAAAGCACATTTATAAAGTTACTTCAGAAACGACATCAAAGCCAGAAACCCGACCAAATATTTAACAAGCATACTGCTGCGTAACCAATCACGTACAACTTCTTGAAAGTGCCATAGCAGCACAACACCCGATAGGAGACTTTTTCCAACTACTGCTCAAAACAAACGTCCTTGAAACTCGCCTGGATTTGTGTAGTCGGAAAAATGTTAAAGATTTATTACTTTTAAGATGTGACATTGAAACCTGAAGGAAGAAACAGACTTCGTAACGTTAATGGCTTTATGATTAGCAATTGCTATACGATGGTTGGTTCATCTAGTCTCGGATGCATGCAAACCCATCCTCGGGAATTCATGCAGAGTTTTATTGCACCCGATTGGAACAGAACTGAATGATGTTGGTTTCTTTCGACAACCTCAAAGTGTGATTGGATGGCAGTGGCACAGAAGTAGCATTTAGAGGCCAAAGTCTTAATCTATGCTTCTGGTATTGGACATGGAATTCAATTTCAAGGAATTGAAAAGGATGGCTACTTTTTGAATGCATGAGGTGAAAAGAGTAAAATGTTTAGTTAGTTATCAATTGAATCAGAATTAGAATTTGATTATCATACGATCAATGCTATGTAATACTCTGACGTTCTGATCTGTATTGATAACAAAACGAAAAAGTAGCACTTGGGCACCTCCATGATTCACTACGACATTTGCGTTATTTATCGGTCAAATTTTCTGAAACTCGTCAGTAAGATACATTTATATTCGATGCATATTGCGTCAAAATATGGGCTTTCAAAATTAGTTGCATTTTGTATTGAATTTAAGAAAAACTATTTTTTGTCAATGAAAGCAGTTTTTTTTTTCATCTATTAAAAATTTTGCAGCTGAGTAATTCTCGCTGACACCGGCCCACAATTTACATTTGGTCTTCCAAAATGTTCAATTTTTTGTTCATTCGAAAGCTCCTGTCGAGTGAGTAAAGAAACTGCATTCGGTTGGTCAAATTTATGGACCCCTCGGTAGTTATGATTCAAACAATTATTGAGGAACCCTCGATTATTGACAATTCTTGACTCACTTAAACTGCCATAACACAGAAATTAATTCAACAAGCCCTTCACAATAACATGGTTTTTTAGGAGCTTCATTTGCAAAAATAAAAATATTTGGCGGCAAAAATAAAAATATTTGTGTACTTTTACATCTAATAACACGTAAGTACTATGATTTTTTTCTATAAGTGGCTTTCAATGCGGACATTTTTTTCTCATAAATATTCTGTGTATTTATTATGATACAATTATTTCAAAAAAAAAAGGAAGAGTGGCGAATTGTTGATCACCATAAGTAAAGAGTTGTTTGTCACCTGTGACAATGTATTTTATCTTTCAATAATATTTGAGTAAATAATCTATCTTAGATCTGGCCCGAAATGACCACGTGTGGTTCAGAAATGTCCACGCTTGTCCATGGGTAGGGGGTAGGTGGTAGGAAAAATCTCCACGTAGACATTTTTCATTTTACATTGTTTTTCTCCAAAAGTGAGTAACAGCACGATAGCGTGTAGGAAGCTGAGTTGACACTTGGCCAAAACAAAACATCGTTATTGTTTACGTTACCTAGCTGGTGAAAGTCAATACTTCTAAAATTCAATGGACCGATGCACGAGTCCACTAATTTGACGTTTGGGCGGTGCCGAATTCACTCGTTGCCATGGTCACGTAAATAACACGGCACCCTTAAAAAAAATATTTCCAATACTTCCATAACCCTGTCTGAAATGTTCAGAATGTTTTACAAGTACGTGTTATCAATGACACAGGTTGTCAATAAGGTTTTGATCGATCTCTGCGAAAAATATAATTTAAAATAGGCAAATTTCGTTTGGAAACTAGATTATTGATAAACAGCACTAATTCAATTAACTCGAAACTCTAGAAACATTCACTAAGCCGAAAAAAATGTTTCCCCTCCTGATCCTTCATGCGTTCTTCTATGAAAGTTGCCTATATAGTCACATTACATTTTTCACATAAATGTAGCTGAAACCGTTTGCGACCAGATTGGTGGTAACCACCTATGTGACGGGGCCCAGATAGCCGTAGCGGTAAACGCGCAGCTATTCAGCAAGACCAAGCTGAGGGTCGTGGGTTCGAATCCCACCAGTCGAGGATCTTTTCGGGTTGGAAATTTTCTCGACTCCCCAGGGCTTAGAGTATCTTCGTACCTGCCACACGATATACGCATGCAAAAATGGTCATTGGCATAGTAAGCTCTCAGTTAATAACTGTGGAAGTGCTCATAAGAACACTAAGCTGAGAAGCAGGCTCTGTCCCAGTGGAGACGTAACGCCAGAAAGAAGAAGAACCTATGTGACGTATATTCAATTTACCAAAACATAACTTTATCCATAACAAATGGTAGCTGTAAAGTAAAATAATTTTGAGTTTTCAGTATACAATCAAAGCAGGCTACTCAATAATACAGGTAGAAAACCTTAGTTGTACAGTTTCTGCTGCTTTGTCCACTCTTCTGGTACATGTAGGTGAATAAGGCTGAAATCATGTTAAAGTCACTAAAGTTAATACGAATAGAAAATGGGGAACGTATACCCTCTTTTAGCATATGTATTATTTTACATGAAAAACTATTATACGAATCAAATTGCATGAATTTACGACTAATTTATCGACTTTCGTATTTATGACCACCCTCCGATGCAGCTGGAACTAGAAAAAATCGCAGCAAGCCATGTGCGCGGGCGGCTGCGTTTTGAATTTTGTGTCACGTTCAGGCATTGCAGAATTCTCTTTTGAGTATGAAGCACGATCAAAGCAAGCAAAGAAAAACATCCCATCTGTTGCGGTCCACGATCGTCATTGTATCGCAAGGTGTAACATGTCTGATAAATGGAAGCAGCGAGCGAGAGCCCCAAAGAGAGAGCGATGATAAAATCCATTTTTCTCGCTTGTGTACCGTTGGGGGTAGGTGTTTTTCTTTACTGGCACGATAAAAAATCCACGAATCTCCAATAGCAATAGTGGCCCCCAGGCTTGGAGCATGTTTAGAGGGGTTTTATCATGCACTACTTTCCCCCCAATCTGATCAAAGTTGTAGCAGTATACGATAAACAGTCTCTCATAATGTGCAGCATGTTATGATAGTTATAGAGAGCGATACGTGAGAAATTCTCTCAATTTTCTCAGAATTCAACCCCTGGTCACGTTTACTTCGTCCCGCGTTCTTTTTTTTAATTCGGCTGGTGAAAAACTTGATTCGGCAGATGGAGCTATGCCACGTCCAAATGTGGTTGATAAGGAAACATGTTTTTAAAATGATAAAAGTGTTTTTTTTTTTTTCATTCAAAAGATTATATCTGAAGATTTGTTCTGCATGTGCTAAACTCTTAAATAATTCCACTAATGGTTCGGCCAGTGCTACGCCACCCGGATAGTTTTTTCTTTCTTTTGTGATAAACTAAGATGAGAAAGCATGAATTTGTTTTGCGCGACTCTTTTTTTTTATCTCCTGTGTGTGTTAAACGTGTTGATTCAAAAACTGAATGTGATTCGTGCATGCTCGGTTCAAGATAGATTATAAACTGCAGTTGTCTGTTGGTTTTTTGTGCGGTGCGTGCATTTTGTTGGACAGCGCTAAGTTATGGCTCACGTTATTGTTGATTGTTAGAGAAGTGACTGATTTCAGTGGAGTTTCGAAAAAGGAATTTTGTGAGTTTGTTCTGATCAGCAGTGCATGATCACAATGCATAAATATTACCCAGAACGTCTACCGAACGTATCCTGTGGCACTGCCCCTTCCAATAACATTCCACAACATCCCGTAACACCTATGAAAGGTCGTAAAGTTCTCTGCATATTTCTTAAGTAGGCGTTCAGCCAATCATTCTTTGCCATTCCCCAGTTTTTGCAAGGACGTGGCCAGGACAGCTTTCGGCTATTGGAGGATGTGTCAATCTTGTCTGAGAGTTTGAGGTTAGTCCCAAACTTCTGACTTTGGTAACGGACGGGAAGGAGGCAACCATCATACAATGGTCAAGGACTGTACCACCTTCGAATTTGTGCGAAATGCTTAATGCTAATGCTTATGTCCTCCAATGCAGGTGAAACTACGTGGGTTTGATAAGGTTGAACAGGCCTGATACGACAGGCCTGGTTTATGAAATCGTCAACCTCCGATCCTTGTTAACGGCAGATAACAACGTTAGTCGTACCTACTATGGGCTCCAGAAGAAGCTGCGATCGAGAAAGATTCACCCCCGCACCAAATGTACCATGTACAAAACGCTAATAACACCGATGGTCCCTTTGGGCATGAAACATTAACCATGCTGGAAGAGGACATGCAAGCACTTGGAGGGTTCGAACGACGGGTGCTTAAGACCATCTTTAGCGGTATGCAAGACCCAAGGAACAATTGGTAGCTTTTAAGATACTTACGCGTTTAATACAAGCTGCACAGCAGCAACCATTGCTGAACAAATTTTTAGTTGAATCATTAATTGAATAACATTAATTTCCGCTTATAAAAAAGCTGTTATTCCACTTGAAGTTTGTGTTTTGAATAAGAGCTGAATAAACCTCCGAAAATGCAAATATAGTAGCTTTTGTTCTACAACACATAAGAAGTTTAACAATTGACTGATTAAAAGCTTCTATAGGTTGTAGCCATCATTTTAGTAAAATATTGAACATTTGATTAACAACAAATCGTACAAAAGTTTCAGTGTCTTATACTTAAAATGTTGACCAGCATGATTAGTAAAACTTAATAACAATGCGAATAACAGTATATGAGTATGCTTTTATTCAAGCAAAACATATCATGTCTTGTTATGTTATTTTCAAATGTTTTTCAAATCAAATCTAAGACATGTAGGTGACTATGGATCAACGAGGGTAAAGTTCGAATTGGATTAAAAACACCATAATTTAAATTTTCCAAATGTAGTGATCATCATCTGCGACGTTATTGATATCGGAAAAAGTTACTAACCATAACATTTTTAATGATAATCGAAGTATACATAATAATTTAACAATAATTACATGAAAGTTGTTACCAAACTTACAGTCCAAAGTCACAAATAAACATACATATTTAATTATTGTTGAATAATGGTGACAGCTGAAAAATGCCCTACAAAGAGCTGAGAAGGTGCTATTAAGATCCAAATTTTAGTCAATGTTCAACATTTGTCATTGGAATGAATAAAAGTAGTATCAACATTTATTAAACTTCTCCAAAGAATCTCTGCCGACTTGTAAAGATTGTTTTACTAATGAGTTGAACAAGTCATTTTTCCTTCTATTAAAGAGCCAGTATTCCACCAAACAAATATAATTGTGTGAACAGATGTACAGGAGACGAACTAACGTTTTGGTTGCTTCGCAATTCAGCTGTTTCCATGCTTAACATGAACATGATTTAAAGCTGAATAGGTATTTTATAAAATCTTAATATAACATAGGTATATCGTCCGAGCAGTTAATCCAAAGAAGGCCAAAATAACGATTAATAAACGCATTGTTCAGCGACAAATAAGCCTTACAAAAGATGTCACACCATAGCCAAATTTTCGAAGAATGGACAAAATATTTAAAAAATTGCGTTGTATTCCTAATTGCTTAATAAACATACTACCCAAGAAACATTTGCCTATTTTATAATCATTTAATAAGCAATTTTTTTTTCAATACATATATTCAATTATGTTTAGAAAATATTTTGAATCAGTCTTCTGACATAGGATTATTTTGAAAAAGAGCACATGTAACATACAAATGGTTGAAATATACTTTATATTTCTATAATGCTTAATATATGGAAAAGTACGACAAATACTTAAAATGTTAATCTAATAAAAATATTATATATCAAATAAATGAATTTTAGTATAGTTAGATGAACAATTAAATTAAAGTTTTAACAAGTTAAAACTTATTATGAAATTTGATTAATAATTTCAGACTGTTTTTACTTTGTGAATAAACTTCATTTTTGACCAGCATTGACATAAATTTTCTCACTGTGTGCTATAAATAGCCGACTGAATTCAGCTCGCATCAGTACTGAACAGCAGCAGAAGTAATGCGCTTGTTCAGTTGTTGATCAGCGTAGCACGTGTTGATTAGACATTGTTGAACAGAAGCTCAAGCATGATCAATGTTCAGCTACAAGAGGTTTATATTGGGCACTGGAAGGCTGATATATGAATTCAAGGATGGCACAGATGGCAAGGTATACCGCTGACGATGGGAAGGTCTTGAGTTTGAATCCAGTATCCAGGTAATTATTGAAAGTGATTATTAATTCATGGTAAAAGTGTACACTGCATTTGATGTGTACGGTGTTAGCGATTTTTAGTCATTTATTTGTTTTCAATTAATTTTGTGGCAGTTGAATAAAAGCTGAGATAAATGCTTATAAAGCGATTTTGAAGTTGTAGAATAAAGACAATATACAACGACACGCTGTATAACTTCTCCGAATTTGTGTGAACAACGCCTGAACAAAGGTTTCACATGGATATAATCAAAATGTTGTTAAACATGATGCTGAATTAAACTGCAATAATGTTGTTTGTTAAATAATCAATCCTTATTAGGCTAAGTGAAACCTGAATAAACATAATTTCAATATATTATTACAGTCACTGTATGATAGGTAGCCTAATAATTTCGCCAGATTTGCTTGAACAATGTGTGCATAGCAGCTGCACATCAATATAATAAAGCAACTATTCAGTATGTAGTTGTGGAAAATTGCTTAATAAATGATTATAAAATAGGCAAATGTTTCTTGGGGAGATCGGTGTGTGGCGGCGGCAGTGATGGAAAATGGAGAACATTTCTGCTGAACTGGAACACAAACAAAACCAAATGCTCGCGAGTTCCCGAATAACCGAAGCAAAAGTTATTCGTGAACGTGTTCGGAGCTGTTCAGAGTCAAATGTGCTTTTGGGAAAAAAGCTACTTCCTCACCGAGATCTCTGGTTTTCAAATGTTTTTGACTACAAACTGGCAGTTTACTGTTGATTTAATGGTTATCCAGCTTTTTACGCTAGCTATAAAACTGCTGGGGGTGATTCGATTTTGACTTTTCTTGTCTGCTGATTTTATGGTTTAATCTTAGTAGGCAGTGATTTTATATACACTCCCGTGCAAAAGTTTGGGTTCACCCCCTCAAAAACATACAAAAGTGTTCTGTCCATATCTCTGTGATTACATGTCCAATTGAAACTCTTTAAGCCGCATTCGAAAGGCAAAGAGTTATTCTTACTTCGTATGTATTTTTCCAAAAACATTTTTTGAATTTTGTATACTAATTTTTTACTTAAAGTTGATACATTTTTCAAAAAACACACTGAAAAATCATATCTAATTTCCTCAGCATTGGATCGACCAAAATTTTAAATCAAAGTGGCTTTAGAATTGTAATTTTATATTCTTTGCAGAGACCCCACGGAATTTTGGCGGAAAAATCTGGAAAGTATTCAAAATCAATGAAACAGTCAGTCAAGTCATCGTGCAAAAGTTTGGGTTCACCCCTCAGTATGATGAAAATCGTGCATAAGTTTGGGTTCACAAGAGCCGCACGCACATCATTTTTGTCAATATCTCTGCCATTTTTCAACCGATTTTAATAGTTTCAAGCTTTTTCGAGCGCAAATAATGACGCGTACATGACTGGTTTAAGATTTCACAGATTTAAGTAAGTTCAGGTGAACCCAAACTTTTGCACGATACACCATACTGAGGGGTGAACCCAAACTTTTGCACGACGACTTGACTGACTGTTTCATTAATTTTGAATACTTTTCAGATTTTTCCGCAAAAATTTCGTGAGTGCCTTTCAAAGAATATAAGATTACGATTCTCATTACACCTTGTTTTAAAATTTTAATCGATCCAATGCTGAGGAAATTAGATATGTTTTTTCAGTGTGTTTTTTAAAAAATGTCACAACTTTAAGTAAAAATTTAGTATACAAAGTTCGAAGAATATTTTTGGAAAAATACATACGAAGTAAGAATAACTCATTGCCTTTCGAATGCGGCTTAAAGAGTTTGAATTGGACGTGTACTCACAGAGATATGGACTGAACACTTTTGCATGTTTTTTAGGGGGTGAACCCAAACTTATGCACGGGAGTGTAACTGTCAAAAATTTTCACTGTTTTCATTATCGGCTACCATTTCTTTTTCTGAATTTTGAAATTAGCTCCCATATAATAATCATTAATTTTCTTCTTGTTTTACCGTTTTAGGTACCATAGGATCACAAATATTCGTTTGGGAAGAGTTGCTAAACCGAATCAATGCAATTTTAAGCGAAACTTAAAGAAATTCAATTGAAAATATAATTTCATCGTTTAGTACATTTGTTAGCTCGAATGTTCTGTGCTTTCAATCAAAACTGAGCCGCCCAAAAATCATATTCCTTTCAATTTCTTTGCAAAAGAAGAGGTGGTACGAGATGTTCATTTATTTTTTCTGGCCGAGATCTACGACGTTAATGAACATCAAGCATTTTTGTTTAACCGTGCCCGTCAGCAGCCAGCCGGATCAAGAGCTTGTTAAAAAAAAGTCCAATATTTGTGGAACGAAAATTAAAGTATTGAGCGTATATTATAGGTGTTTGTATGTTCTATCGGTACGACTCACTAAGGTTCAATCTTTCCATGACGTCCATCGTTTTTACGATTTCTAGAATCCCCCCATCACTCCCATCTGTAATACATGCAACACTTTCACAAACCTCCCTCCTTCACCAAAGGATGGACGTCATTTTCTAATGTTCTCTAAGTGCACTAACTAAACACTGTCTGGAATCGTCCTTTGGGCTATTTTGTTCTTAAAATCTCAACAAACTTTTCAGTTAATTTATTGATTCACATTTTTTTCCAGTTGTAGCTTAAATTCAGCTATGGAGAAATTGTTTCCACATCTATTCCAACTCCACAAAATTGATAGTAGGAAGTGCCCAAGTAGATCTGCACCCTAATGCAATTTTTCTCAAGCATTATTCCAAACCATTCATTCTGCCTGCCAACCTAAAAAAATCAGAACATTAGTAAAAAAGAAGAAAATACAGTATCGATACACATTTTCCAAAATCAAGACGTAAATTTCTGACAACACTTTGTCAACATGAAACATTTTCAACTTCGAGATGCTTGCTTAGATCCAACCATAAAAAACATTATAGTGTTGGCAAAGACATGTCAAAAAGGGGTGATTCAAGGTTATAGCAAACCAGCGTAAAAAGCTGGATACAATTAATGTGTCTTTCAAAACCATAACAAATCACATCTTGTTCGGTTACTCGTGAGTAAACATTCCCGAACTTGTTGCTACTTCTTTTGGCATGTTTTCCCAAGCAGACGGGTTCCGACTTACTCACACCTAGCCTGTTCGCGAGTCTGTCATGTTTGCTATGTGTTGGTTTACATTCGTGAGCTGCTTCGTTATGCGAACTTTTCCAACACTGGGTGGCAGAGAATGAACCACAAACTCACCAGGCTCTACGGCGAACTATGTATCCAGAAGGTGGCGAAAGCCGGAAGGGTGCGTTGGGTAGGGCATGTTGCAAGACAACCTATCAAACAACCCTGCAAAGTTGGTGTTCGCGTCGAATTCGGTTGGTACAAGAAGACATTGAGCACAGCGAGCTAGGTGGTTTTATCAGGTGCAGCAGCCCTGGACCGAGTAGATGGGTGTTACATCGTTAACGAGGTTTTATCAAATTAATTGATGTAACAATAAGTAAAAAAAATAAATGAAATTGCGCTATGGAATTCATTACTTGAATTTTGAAGTAATGTTATGCCATACTCAGCAAACATTAAAAATTCCTTTAAATCAGTTTCGTTTATGAAATAAAACTCAATAAATGTTATTCTGAATATCGAACTTGATTTCGGACCGTCAAAAGCTTTATCGATATCGAAAAATATCGACCGAGAAACATCGGATATCATATCGGTGAAACTGATCCGATAATATCGATAATTGCTCAGCCCTTTTGACATTCACATAAATGTTTAGACCTAGGGAAAGTGTACCAGTTATGGCTATAGTAGTTCCCTATTTGACCATATGTGTTTTCTCTAAAACTTTCACATTTTGAATATTTTTGAATGTTTTAACATCAAGATTCATTTGATATCAAACTACTAAAACACACAGAATGAATAAAAATTTGAAAATTATCAAATTATCGCGTATGACGAAATAGGGAACCATTATATCCATAACCAATCAAAACTAACGCACACGATGGACTTAAACAAACTTCTTCAACAGAAGTGTCATAAGCACGATCAAATAATAACGTACCCAGGTATATTTGACCCTGTTCCACTTTTGACGGCGTTTATTGCACTGAAATTGAACCCTAGAATAACGGTTTGTGTCATAAATTTGCAATCTGAACAACACTGCCCAATGTCGGGCAAGTGGTGAAACGATTCTAATAAAATTAATTATAGATGAATACGAGATTATTGCCTTATTTTGCTGCAATACCGAACGATTGCCTATAGGAGTCATGTTCCAGCAAGATGTCAGATTGTTAGAGTCGACAAAAACATGATACGACGGACCGACTGGAAATTATATTTATTGTTATATACTATTTGATGTCGCATCATCATTGGATCCTTATTTGATAATGGCGACCAGAGGCAGAAGGACTTTTCTGCTGATGATAACGAAATAAATGCATGACATATAAAGAAAACCATTCAGTGTGATATCCTTGGAAACGAATGACGGAGATAAAGACTGTCGTATTATGAATATGCATGTGCTTCGGCGGAAAACTCTTATCACATGCTTCGAGTTTGTCGTTTCGGTTGCAGAAATAAATTTATTTCGTGTAATATTATTCTGCTCTGAATTTACATAACGTAATCTATAATAGTACAAGATCATGATGCTTTCTCTTCCACTTTTTGGCTTAATGTACTATAGGCATTTTCACAGTAACTAAACGAGAGCTTTATTTTTCAAAGCTGACTTGAAGGTTGGTTTGATGATTATTGAAATCGCGTTACAGACTAGATGGTGAAGGTGAAGATGAATCAAAGCCAAACCTCAAATTTTCAAGAGCACGAATCTGGAGAACCAAACATCCGTTTAAGCTGAAAATTTAATCGATTGGTCACTAGCTGAGTGTAACCAATCGATTAAGTTTTCAGCTCAAACGGGTTTTCGGTTCTCCAGATTCGTGCTCTTGAAAATGTGAGGTTTGGCTTCGATTCATCTTCACCTTAAAGAAAGATCAGGGGTTCCAAATTGAAATTGTACCCCAGGAGTGATTCAAAAATTACTTCCATCGTTTTTCGGGATTTTTAGGCCCTCCCTTCCGCGCTTTTTTAAATTCCAGTTTCACATATTTGTAGACAATGCTATCTCTCCCTTAGGAGATACGTCAGTTTTGAACGTTCTCTTATTTTGTAAAACAAAATTTTGCATTTTGGAGCCAATTTGTTAGAAATTAATTTTTAATTCTTCATGAAACTATGCTTATCTAGCACAAGAAGTACGTGGGATTCGTGGCCGTGCGGTTAGTGTTACTAAGCATTTAGCCACATCGAGTCAAGGAGTGTGGGTTCGATTCCCGCTTCAGTCCGGAAATATTTTCGTCAGGAACGTATTTCAACTGTGGCACTGGGCGTTGCATGCTAGGGGAAATCGTCCACTGGAAGCATTAACGTGTCTTAGTCTGTCTCTTAAAAAAAAAAGTACTATGAAGAATTACTTGGGCACCTCAATAGTTATTTAAAGGATGGAAATTTATTTTAGGCAGATTCGTCTGAAATTTTGCGATAGGAAGCACTTCTATACATAGCAGCCATGTACTAGTCCAACAGCTTTTAAAAATCACCTCTGCTAAAGTGAATCAAAAGTATCAAGAACAAAATAAAGCATAGAGTAATGTGGAGCAACAATTCGAATAGTGCAAAAGGTTTTTTGTTTCAGATCTCAAGCTAGATTAAAAAAGATATGGTGGTTTAAATACCAATTAAGTAGGTGACTTTAGCTCAAAAATTATAGAAATCGACTGGTAATTTTGTACTCCATGGACTTCTTAGAATATTGAACCTCTTCAAGTATAATAAGTGGAGGTATTTATATGTGGTATTGTCTAATAACCATTCATGTTAGTAAACGGAGTACAGTGCTCTTTCGGTTTTGACACATTTCGATTTTTTTTAACACAAAAGCATTCGATTTTGGCAACATTGATTCTGACACCGTGCTGAAATTAAACGGTTTCCTCAAATTTGTTAAACATTCGAACTAATCATCAACAATTACCACAATTTGACCTAAAATAATAATCTAATTTATTTCAAAATTGATTGTATTAGAAAAATGCACCTCACAAACATTAAACCTCGCAACTCGCAACTTTTGAACATGTTACAAAAATGTAAAGGGCCCCATTATCAATATAATCGATGTGTCTGTTTGCAGAAATCTGATAAAGTACTTGAGAATAAATTTCTTTTTCATCAATGCATATATTGTACTGTACCTACTTATCAAGTCAACAGCAAAAGAATAACGATCGAAAGGTTAGACTTGGACACCGCTTTTGATATTGATTGCATACCAGTAGTGAAAAACCAACGTCAATAAAATTTACACAAACCTTGTTTCATTCCTTGTGCCCAGCGGAAAACACTTTCTTCCCGTTTTGTCTTATCTTCCCAATTTCACTGCTTACTGGTGTTGACAAAAAGGGGTTCATATCATTAAGTTTTATGACAAACGTTAAAGCTCAATCATAAAACCGTTTGAGATTTGGTCTTGTTCTTAGGAATTTATTTCGGTAAATCTTGTTGGTAGAGTAATTTTAAATAATAAAAGAAGCCGGGTTTATGGAGATCCATGCAAAACCAATTGGCTCTCACTTTATTGATGATTTTGTTTTATGGTGGTTGATTTTGTTCATTACCGCGTCCTGGAAATTTGGTAAATGTTTGAACACAAAATGCAATAAGCTGTGATAGTTGCGAATAATGCTGCTTTGTGTACAATTAGCCGAGAAAACATTAACTCTTGCTTGATACTGTTATTGATAGTTGATAAAAATGGAATACTATATAAGTACCGTAATCCGGGGTAACATTGATCAGCGGAGCAACATCGATCGGAATGATCCTCTTCGTAGAAAGTTCTAATCAACATTTATCGATGGAATATTTTCAATGCATTAATGGTGCTTCTCTTCCATCTATTCATGAGCTAATAAAATTCAAGTTTTTGTAAAAAGGAAATTTTGTTTTTTTTGTGTAAATTTTTGAACTTTTCGGAACAATGCTTTCCATGATTATACAATTCTAGATTAATGTTCCACATGAGTTCTGCCAAGGTTGGTAAATACTGGGCATAGCGTATCCTTGGTACTTTGCGTACATGAGGGAATAAAATACACTCGTTTGTGTAGTCCTTAGCCTCCTGCCCAGCAACTCCTATCCCTACTTCCTCACGGTACTGGCCGGAGCACGAGCAGCCAACCCCGGTGGGAACTTTGGTCGTATGCAAACCCCCTTTGCTTCTGCAAACCTGGAGCGTCTGTGCTTTAACGAGAGCACACGCATACTCGCCGATGTGCATCGTAGTGTTGCAGGAGGTGTGTTGGCAGGGATCAATGATGCGAACGTTTAGAGGTAACCATACTATATACACTCCAACCTCTTTTTACGACCGTTTTTTTACCGACGGTTCTTTTTCCGACCACTTTTTTACGACCGAAATTCAGATTAACGACCGTTTTTATAAATGATTAATATCTTAAAAAGTATTCAAAATAGAGGATCATGATGTTCAGCAAAATTGTTCAGTAGTTCAAGGGCTAACATATGGTGGTCATTCAAATGTAGAATTCTGTCACTAGGCGGCGCTAGTGAGTATAGAACTTTTGTTTTGCGAATAGCTCTAGATCCTGACCACTTAGAGAGATGGCGTCTTCGACAAAGTTGTTCAGTAGCTCAAGGACTATCATTATTCTAGCCAAGAGATTCGAGATTTTGCCACCAGACGGCGCTAGTGAGCATAGAACTTTTGTTTTGCGGATAGCTCAGGATACTGCCCACTTAGAAAGATGGCGCCTTCGGCAAAGTTGTTCAGTAGCTCAAGGACTATCATTATAAACGCTATGAGATTCAAAATTTTGCCACCAGGCGGCGCTAGTGAGCATAGATTTTTTGTTTTCCGGATAGCTCAGGATCCTGGCCACTTAGAGAGATGGGGTCTTCGACAAAGTTGTTCAGTAGCTCAAGGACTAGCATTATAAATGCTATGAAGTTCAAAATTTTGCCATCAGGCGGCGCTAGTGAGCATGAAACTTTTGTTTTGCGGATAGCTCAGGATCCTGTCCACTTAGAATGATGGCGCCTTCGGCAAAGTTGTTCAGTAGCTCAAGCGCTATCATTATTCTAGCCAAGAGATTCGAGATTTTGCCACCAGGCGGCGCTAGTGAGCATAGAAATTTTGTTTTGCGGATCGCTCAGGATCTTGACCACTTAGAGAGATGGCGTCTTCGACAAAGCTGTTCAGTAGCTCAAGGACTATCATTATAAATGCTATGAAGTTCAAAATTTTGCCACCAGGCGGCGCTAGTGAGCATGAAACTTTTGTTTTGCGGATAGCTCAGGATCCTGCCCACTTAGAAAGATGGCGCCTTGGGCAAAGTTGTTCAGTAGCTCAAGGACTATCATTATAAACGCTATGAGATTCAAAATTTTGCCACCAGGTGGCGCTAGTGAGCATAGAATTTTTGTTTTCCGGATAGCTCAGGATCCTGGCCACTTAGAAAGATGGCGTCTTCAGCAAAGTTATTCAGTAGCTCAAGGATAATCATTATTCTAGCCAAGAGATTCGAGATTTTGCCACCAGGCGGCGCTAGTGAGCATAGAAATTTTGTTTTGCGGATCGCTCAGGATCTTGACCACTTAGAGAGATGGCGTCTTCGACAAAGTTGTTCAGTAGCTCAAGGACTAGCATTATAAATGCTATGAAGTTCAAAATTTTGCCATCAGGCGGCGCTAGTGAGCATGAAACTTTTGTTTTGCGGATAGCTCAGGATCCTGTCCACTTAGAATGATGGCGCCTTCGGCAAAGTTGTTCAGTAGCTCAAGCGCTATCATTATTCTAGCCAAGAGATTCGAGATTTTGCCACCAGGCGGCGCTAGTGAGCATAGAAATTTTGTTTTGCGGATCGCTCAGGATCTTGACCACTTAGAGAGATGGCGTCTTCGACAAAGTTGTTCAGTAGCTCAAGGACTATCATTATAAATGCTATGAAGTTCAAAATTTTGCCACCAGGCGGCGCTAGTGAGCATGAAACTTTTGTTTTGCGGATAGCTCAGGATCCTGCCCACTTAGAAAGATGGCGCCTTCGGCAAAGTTGTTCAGTAGCTCAAGGACTATCATTATAAACGCTATGAGATTCAAAATTTTGCCACCAGGTGGCGCTAGTGAGCATAGAATTTTTGTTTTCCGGATAGCTCAGGATCCTGGCCACTTAGAAAGATGGCGTCTTCAGCAAAGTTATTCAGTAGCTCAAGGATAATCATTATTCTAGCCAAGAGATTCGAGATTTTGCCACCAGGCGGCGCTAGTGAGCATGAAACTTTTGTTTTCCGGATAGCTCAGGATTCTGACCACCTAGAGAGATGGCGTCTTCGACAAAGTTGTTCAGTGGCTCAAGCGCTATCATTATTCTAGCCAAGAGATTCGAGATTTTGCCACCAGGCGGCGCAAGTGAGCATAGAATTTTTGTTTTCCCGATAGCTCAGGATCCTGAGGGATGGCGTCTTCGACAAAGTTGTTCAGTGGCTCAAGTGCTATCATTATAAACGCTATGAGGTTCAAAATTTTGCCACCAGGCAGCGCTAGTGAGCATGAAACTTTTGTTTAGCGAATATCTCAGGATCCTGGCCACGTAGAAAGATGGCGCCTTCGGCAAAGTTGTTCAGTAGCTCAAGCGCTATTATTATTATAGTTATGAGACTCGAAATTTTGCCACCAGGCGGCGCAAGTGAGCATAGAATTTTTGTTTTGCGGATAGCTCAGGATCCTGGCCACTTAGAAAGATGGCGTCTTCGGCAAAGTTATTCAGTAGCTCAAGGACTATCATTATTCTAGCCAAGAGATTCGAGATTTTGCCACCAGGCGGCGCAAGTGAGCATATAGTTTTTGTTTTCCCGATAGCTCAGGATCCTGACCATTTAGAGGGATGGCGTCCTCGACAAAGTTATTCAGTGGCTCAACCGCTATCATTATAAACGCTATGAGGTTCAAAATTTTGCCACCAGGCAGCGCTAGTAAGCATGAAAGTTTTGTTTTGCGGATATCTCAGGATCTTGGCTCAGGCGCATCCTACTAAGTGGCTAGGATCCTAAGATAACCGCAAACCGAAAGTTTCATGCTCACTAGCGCCGCCTGGTGGCAAAATTTTGAATCTCATAGCTTTTATAATGATAGTCCTTGAGCTACTGAACAACTTTGCCCAAGATGCCATCTTTCTAAGTGGCCAGGATCCTGAGCTATCCGCTAAACAAACATTCTATGCTCACTAGCGCCACCTGGTGGCAAAATTTCGAATCTCATAACTTTTATAATGATAGCGCTTGAGCTACTGAACAACTTTGCCGAAGACGCCATCCTTCTAAGTGGCCAGGATCCTGAGATATCCGCAAAACAAAAGATTCATGGTCACTAGCGCCGCCTGGTGGCAAAATTTTGAATCTTATAGCTTTTATTATGATAGTCCTTGAGCTACTGAACAACTTTGCCGAAGACGCCATCCTTCTAAGTGGCCAGGATCCTGAGATATCCGCAAAACAAAAGTTTCATGCTCACTAGCGCCCCCTGGTGGCAAAATTTTGAACTTCATAGCGTTTATAATGCAAGTCCTTGAGCTACTGAACAACTTTGCCGAAGACGCCATCTTTCTAAGTGGCCAGGATCCTGAGGTATCCGCAAAACAAACATTCTATGCTCACTAGCGCCGCCTGGTGGCAAAATTTCGAATCTCATAACTTTTAAAATGATAGCGCTTGAGCTACTGAACAATTTTGCTGAAGATGCCATCTTTCTAAAGGGCCAGGATCCTGAGCTATCCGCAAAACAAAAATTCTATGCTCACTAGCGCCGCCTGGTGGCAAAATTTTGAATCTCATATCTTTTATAATGATAGTCCTTGAGCTACTGAACAACTTTGCACTAGCGCTGCCTGGTGGCATAAATTCGAATCTCATAGCGTTTATAATGATAGTCCTTGAGCTACTGAACAACTTTGCCGAAGACGCCATCTTTCTAAGTGGCCAGGATCCTGAGCTATCCGCTAAACAAACATTCTATGCTCACTAGCGCCACCTGGTGGCAAAATTTCGAATCTCATAACTTTTATAATGATAGCGCTTGAGCTACTGAACAACTTTGCCGAAGACGCCATCCTTCTAAGTGGCCAGGATCCTGAGATATCCGCAAAACAAAAGATTCATGGTCACTAGCGCCGCCTGGTGGCAAAATTTTGAATCTCATAGCTTTTATTATGATAGTCCTTGAGCTACTGAACAACTTTGCCGAAGACGCCATCCTTCTAAGTGGCCAGGATCCTGAGATATCCGCAAAACAAAAGTTTCATGCTCACTAGCGCCCCCTGGTGGCAAAATTTTGAACTTCATAGCGTTTATAATGCAAGTCCTTGAGCTACTGAACAACTTTGCCGAAGACGCCATCTTTCTAAGTGGCCAGGATCCTGAGGTATCCGCAAAACAAACATTCTATGCTCACTAGCGCCGCCTGGTGGCAAAATTTCGAATCTCATAACTTTTAAAATGATAGCGCTTGAGCTACTGAACAATTTTGCTGAAGATGCCATCTTTCTAAAGGGCCAGGATCCTGAGCTATCCGCAAAACAAAAATTCTATGCTCACTAGCGCCGCCTGGTGGCAAAATTTTGAATCTCATATCTTTTATAATGATAGTCCTTGAGCTACTGAACAACTTTGCCGAAGACGCCATCTTTCTAAGTGGCCAGGATCCTGAGATATCCGCAAAACAAAAGTTTCATGCTCACTAGCGCTGCCTGGTGGCATAAATTCGAATCTCATAGCGTTTATAATGATAGTCCTTGAGCTACTGAACAACTTTGCCGAAGACGCCATCTTTCTAAGTGGCCAGGATCCTGAGATATCCGCAAAACAAAAGTTTCATGCTCACTAGCGCTGCCTGGTGGCATAAATTCGAATCTCATAGCGTTTATAACGATAGTCCTTGAGCTACTGAACAACTTTGCCGAAGACGCCATCCTTGTATGTGGCCAGGATCCTGAGCTATCCGCAAAAGAAACATTCTATGCTCACTAGCGCCGCCTGGTGGCAAAATTTCGAATCTCATAGCGTTTATAATGATAGTCCTTGAGTAACTGAAAAACTTTGCCGAAGACGCCATCTTTCAAAGTGTCCAGGATCCTGAGATATCCGCAAAACAAAAGTTATATGCTCACTAGCGCCGCCTGGTGGCAAAATTTTGAATCTCATAGCGTTTATAATGATAGTCCTTAAGCTACTGAACAACTTTGCCGAAGACGCCATCCTTCTAAGTGGCCAGGATCCAGATCTATCCGCAAAACAAACATTCTATGCTCACTAACGCCGCCTGGTGGCAAAATTTCGAATATTATAACTTTTATAATGATAGAGCTTGAGCTTTGCCTTTGAACAACTTTGCCGAAATTTCGAATCTCATAACTTTTATAATGATAGTCCTTGAGCTACTGAACAACTTTGCCGAAGACGCCATCTTTCTAAGTGGTCAGGATCCTGAGATATCCGCAAAACAATAGTTGCATGCACACTTGTACTGCCTGGTGGTGCAATTTCACTTAAGCAGTGTTGCCAGCTACGAAACAAATTTTGAACCCTTCATAAAAAACTGGATTACAGTTGAAGAGTATTGCTATGTTGCAAAGCATTATATTTTTCTGTTCCGCTCAAGTTTTATGGTTTTGATCTTTACTTTATTCTTCTTAAACAGTGTTGCCAGCCACATGAACATTAGTGATTCGGCCGACTGTATGATACGCAACACTTCCTTCAACTTTGGTGAACATTCGGTATCGTTATCTTTAAAACTTTTTGGTATTTGCATATCACACCCCCATAAAATTGGCTCTTTTGCTAACAATCGAGCAGTGTTGCCATCTATTACCAAAATATGAAAACTTGAACGGTCATTTTGGAAAGTTCTCAACCCATGCTTCAACTTTGCCGAATATTTCGAATCAGTAATTCCGCATCTAGACGTTGCATTTTTCCAAAACATAATTATAACCCTGATTTTTTTATACGACCGATTTTTTTTTACGACCCCCCGATAACGGTCGTAAAAAGAGGTTGGGGTGTACCATAAATGCGATAACACACACACACCAGCTGGGAACAGCTCATATAGTGATGCAGATGCGCGTTATCGGGTGGTGACTGATCAATGAAAGAATGTGCAAGTCGAGGATCAAAGGCCGACTCTTAAACTTCAGTATTATAAACGTGCACAGCTTTCACTCTGGAAGCACTGGATAGTGATAAAGACGCCTTTAACGCGCAGCTCAAACGAGAGTACGCCCCTCTTGAGGACTGCTGGAGTACAGTGAAAGCAGCCACCAACGATGCAGCTGAGAGCATCTTCGGGTGTGAAAACTTCCGAGCGATCTTCATCATAAATGCGACTTACAAAGTGTTATCCCAGGTCACAGCAAACCCTCCAAAAATGTCGTGAATATCAGGTCCAAAAGCATCACCATTTCATTGATTTCAAAGGGGCATACGATAGTATCGACCACGTAGAGCTATGGAAAATCATTGACGCGCTAGAGGTGTTATGCGGAGAGGGAACCCCTGTGCTGTCCATAACTGCATATTTATCACATTCGACCTTTTTGTCATTTTCGAGTTGCTACCGTGTAGAGTCATCAAATGATTAACACTTTCGATCAACTTACTGAAATATGTGAGATTGTTCTGGAAAATTCATAAAAAATACATAAGTTGTTTTGTCACATTGCTAAATATAACCGCATAACAGTCACATTGAGATTATACATGACCCTCGTAATGTAGTAGCAATGAAATTTCTATCAGAATTCTGTTCTGGCTATTCACCCAATATGCAATATTAGCTGTACAAAATTTCAGCCTCAAATAAGCAATTTTGAGTTCTGAGTAATTTGTAGAAATTTTAGTTTCTTCCCATACTACCTTAAAATGCACACTTAGTATTCCATTTACTCAATGCCTACTTTTGTCGCCTACTTTGTTACAAATATGCAGTTATGGGCAGTCTGGTAATTATCCACTGAGTGAAACTAAATGATTAAGTATCTGTGAGTTATTAATTATGATTAAACTTGTTTCTCATTTATTCATGTTAAGATTTATATTAGCTTCCCCACAGTATCAACATAACATCGTAAATATGAGATTCGCTCTTCATTTCTCAAAATTCGGTTCAGTAGGTTTAGACGTAATCTAAAGCTTTGGCACCTCATACGATGAAATGAGTGATCGTCAGACGTATTAGATTGAAAATGGCTCGTACGGTGGGATAATCCGCGAAGCAATGCCTCAGCAGTCTGACCACCGCTGCCTACGTTTGCCAAAACTTTTCTAATTATGCTTGTTCTTCCATTCAGTTCTACTTTGCTTTTGCATGTTGCGCCTAGAACAATACCTGTTCAAAAGTGTTAACAATGTTTTGATTTGATATAATGAAAATCCCTCTAAATGGTGTATGGTGGTCGGTCATTCCGCTTTCTACATTAGCAGAGCAGAGGGGCAGATTATTGTCATGTCTGTTTGGTGTGCTTTCGGAACAGACAGACCTACATTACCTTAATTGCCAATAGTTACGTAATAGCTCGAGATATCGGAAGTTGCAGGTAAGAAAAGTAATTTGCGTGGGCTACGAGTCTTCTTGGCACTTCACACATCGATAATTGAACTTCCTATGATATTGCACTAGTCATCACAGCAGGGTTTTCGGAACCTTACTGGTCATACATTAGAGGTGTTGGCACGACGTCGCAGACGACGAGAGGTTTGTCTGAAAAACATTTTCAAATGATTAAGGCGGTCATTTGGAGGTAGTATAGCAATTATTGTTTTTCGGTCATGTAGAACATTATCATAACAAAGCAAAATACTAAACAGTATAAGATATAAAATGTGAAGTGTGTTATTTTGACCAGAGTTTTTTTCATTTCGATTTTTCGGAAAAAAAATTGATATTTAAAATGAATTGTATCACTCTTCGTATCTTATATTTTGCTACAAAGTACAAGTCACTCAATTTTCGCAACATGTCAAACAAATACTATTTTAAAACAACTTTGATTTTTTATTTACTTTTCTACTTTTTCTAATCTTGAATTAGGAACCCGAAACAACATTAACTTTCATCAATCGTTAACCCTTTTAAAATTAACATGCGTTATTGTTGGTGTATTAAATCACTTTGGACCAATTTTGTCTGTCACTATATTGAAACCTCTTCCTACAACCGTTTTTTCACGGTCACTTTTTTACGTCTGGAATTCAAATTTACGACTGTTTTAATTAATAACCAATTTCTTTACAAGATAAGAAACTTGATGAAAAAGGTCATCAAGTTCAAGCAGCTACAAATGATACACATTTTGGTCATTAGATGGCAACACTGTTCCACTAAATCACCACTAAACTACCAAATCAATTTCCGTTGTTGGTAAACCTCCATTACTTTAGCGCTAAGAGAAAACAAATATGAATGAACAGTAATGGTGAAGCAGATAATTAAAATTATCCATGTCATCTGAAGTACAGATAACTGGTAACATTGTTCACGTAAGTACAAGCTAACCGCAACTAAATATGAAACTGTTGATAGACGGGAAATTCGAAAAATGTGAAAAGTTAAATTCAGTGTGATGCAAGGATGATGTCGAAAAGGTTGGGTGAAGAAATAGTAGTTTGCGTAACAAGTTGCAGAATGATGATTTTTACAGCACGAGTCGTAAATTTATCCTAGGAGGCTTGCCGAGTAGGATAATTACGACGAGTGCTGTAAAAATCGAGTTCTGCAACGAGTTACGTACAACATTTTTTGCAATTTCGTAGAAGACCACTTGATGGTATCAGAAATAATTTCGGAATGCATTCATTATCATTTTAAAATTTCTGAAAAAATGTTGTGTAATGATTCATTACGCAACTCAAAACAGTTGCACAATGAGAAAGCGTTGCGTAATGAATCATTACAGCACTGGTTTCAGTTGCATAATGACTATTCCCGCACTGCAAACTTCAGTGTAGGAAAGTAGGCCGTTTCATGACAGATTAGCGTGATGAAAATCAGCCTATTACGATGAGAAATTGCAGAAAATATATTACAGTGCACTTTAACTAATATAAGATATGGTCGGGTTCCACGTTTTTCAAACCCGAACCCGACCCGTACCCGACTTATTTTATTTCTTGAAACCCGGACCCGACCCGAACCCGAGACAATAATTGAAAAGCAAACCCAGACCTGACCCGAACCCGAAAACTAAATCCGCTAATCAAACTCGATTTTTTTTTTGTAAGAAAAACCCGACTTCGAACAGATAATAAATTCATCATTTTTCATGCATAAGGAAGCTTTCAGGTTGTTACTTTTTTAACAATTCTCTTCAAACTCGACTCAAACCTTACTAAACCCGACTTTTTTCAAGTTCGAACCGACCCGAACCCGAAAACTTTCAAATTTTAAAAAACGGAGCCCGACCCGAACGCATTTTTAACTATTTGGATACGGCTTGGCTGTGGTATTGATGGAGATGTTTTTCAAGAAGCTGATTTATTGATTTCTCTATTTTTGGTGGTCTATTGTATTTCTTATGTTTTTCCGAAGACTTTTTCCTGACCGCAACAGAAGCAAAGGCACCATAGATCAATATTGCAACTTTTGTGATTTTCAATCAAGTCGTGAAGACTTTCACGGAGTGGAACTCTTGGAATAGACTGACTTGAATAGCCTAGAATTTTCAAACTAGTTGAGCACAAATAGTGCACAGACATATCAAAACCATATAGTCAGACGAAAGCTTAGGCTAATGAGAATCGACTATAAAATAACACAGAGAGATTGAGAAATTATTGTCGCTTACAGAAGCTTGGAAATAACGCCAACAATAAACTATTATAAAAAGCAAACGAAATAACTAAAAGGTGTCAAATTTCTTGTGTTAGATCTATGCCAAACTGTGAGCAGAAAAACGGTACACACGATATTTACAGTAGCGCCAGTACACAGTGCTTCTAAGGGCCTACACACTAAGTTCAGTTTACCCAAACATGGGTAATTGATTTACCCAAATTTGAGTTTCTGTTGCATAACCTATAATATGGGTAAATTATACTGATAAAATTTGGTAAAATTCACTCATATTATGAGTAAGGTATGTTTATCTATATATGAGTAGCTACAAACTACCCATATTTTTTTTTATCTCGTATATTTGGCAGGCTTGGGCGCCGTATGACATAACAGAGCAGAAATCATTTTCTTTTTTTTACATTATTTACATTTTAAAATTTGTATTTTTTTAAAACTATGTTAGTTAGGGGAAGTTTCAAAGTTAGGGAATACATTTGTACAACAGGAAAGGAAAGGATTTTTTGGAATTTATTAAGTTACTTAGACTACTATGCTGATGAAGCTTGAAGGGACAGGATGTTCAGATCTGTAACGAATCTAAACAACAACGGTTTATGGGAGACACGACGAGAAGATGACAATTTGAAGGGGAAAAAGAGAGACAGGGAACGAACGACAATCAAACTCGGATATTTATACGATTCGAAAACAGATAGATAAAATTCATATATTCTAAATCAAGGCCCGCCAACTCTTCCCTGACAGGTTTCTGCTGTTTTCCTTGGATCCGGAGAGTTTCAGTCAGTTCAGATCTGATGCCACGATGCTCACTGCATCCCCACACAACATGTACAATATCCTGGTAAGCCACGCCGCAAACACAGAGATTGCTTTCTGAGAGCCCAATACGGTGGGTATGCGCGCTTAACGAATAGTGATTGGACATAAGCCGACACATGACACGAATGAAATCACGGCTCATGCCCAACCCCTTAAACCATAATTTTTTCGACACCTGTGGAAATATGGAATGCAGCCATCTACCCATTTCTCCGTCCCTCCATTTCTGTTGCCAGCTGATCAAGGTCTCCCGAAGGGCCAATACAAAAAATATCATAGAAGGCGATTTGACCCTCGTAAACATCGCTTTTTTTAGCGCCTACCTTTGCCAGAGAGTCCGCTTTCACATTGCCCGGAATGGAGCAATGGGAAGGGACCCAAGCTAGGGTAACAGTGTAAGAGCGAATTGACAAAGCACTCAATGCCTGGCGTATTCCATTCAGGAAGTACACTGAGTGCTTCACCGGCTTCATTGGCCGAACAGCCTCCAGAGAACTTAAACTATCGGAAAAAATGAAGAAGTGCTCGGGTGGGAGAGAACTGATGTACTCTAAGCAGGCATTGCAGAATTCGCTCTTATTTGAGTATGAAGCACGATCAAAGCAAGCAAAGAAAACCATCCTATCTGTTGCGGTCCACGATCGTCATTGTATCGCAAGGTGTAACAAGTCTGATAAATGGAAGCAGCGAGCGAGAGCCCCAAAGAGAGAGCGATGATAAAATCCATTTTTCTCGCTTGTTTATCTTTGGGGATTGGAGTTTCTCTTTACTGGCACGATAAACAATCCATGAACTTCCAATAGCAACAATGTCCCTCAGGCTTGGAGCATATTTAGAGGGGTTTTATCATGCACTACTATCCCCCCAATCTGATCAAAGCTGTAGCAGTATACGATAAACAGTCCCTCATAATGTGCAGCATGTTATGATAGTTACAGAGAGCGATACGTGAGAGATTCTCTCAATTTTCTCAGGATTAAATCCCTGACTGTAAGGTGTAATGTATAGTAGGCCGTCCCTTATTCTTCGAAAATGCGAAATGTTATAAGTTCGTCATTGTGAAGTGCTCGTTTTGGTAAGAAAAAAATCAGGTAAAAATTTGAAGTCCGTACGAGGACGCTAAGTAGTCCCCCAACGACCCTAAAGGTATTTGGTGTAGATGACCCTCGTTCGCCAAATCGAGCTCGCTGCTCTAGTGTACGCAACATGAGTACCAAAAGCCACTAGTAACAAATTGATAATCAGCATACAATTATAGGTAAAAAAATATTTTATACTGTATCTTCATTACACTGCACGCTGATATAAAATTCAGAACTACAAAGGGATTGTTAAAATATTACGTAACGCAACAGGGGGAGGGAGGAAGTCTTCCGTAGTGTTACGGTCCATACAAAAAAAAAAAAAATTGCGTTACGTAATATTAGAATCATCCCAAAGAAAACAAACTTCTATGCTGATTATCAACGCGCGTAGGACAATTTGTTACTGGTGGCTTTTCGTACTCGTGCTGCGTGCACTGGAGCAGCGAGCTCAATTTTGCGCACGGGGTGATCTACGTCAAATACCTTCAGGGCCGTTGGGGGACCACTTAGCGTCCACGTACGGACTCCAAATCTTTACCTGATTTTTTTTCTTACCAAAACGAGCACTTTACAATGGCGAACTTATAACATTTCGCATTTTCGAAAAATAAGGGACGGCCTAATGTATAGCTGCTAGCTCAGCAACATATACAGAACATGGCTTTTGAAGCATGAAGGAGGCGCTATGAGAAACGTTGTAAACACCCAAACCAGTGATATCATCCATTTTTGACCCATCAGTGAAGAACTGTCGGTTCTCGCTGACATGCCCGAATTTACTTGCAAACATGGGAGGGATAAACTTTGAACGAAAGTGATCTGGTATACCATGGATATCTTGCTTCATGGAGAAATCAAATACTACAGAGGAACAGTCGAAGTCTAGGAAAAGTCACGATTGGTGTTAACCGAAGATGGGCTGACCTCCAGCGTCATGTACCAGTAGTACACACTCATGAAACGAGTTTGAGGGTTATGTTCAAGCAGCTTTTCGAAGTTTTCAATAACCAATGGATTGAGAACCTCACAACGGATGAGGAACCTGGGTGTTAACTCCGCGAAACGATCTGTCAGGGGCTGTACTCCTGCAAGTACCTCTAAACTCATTGTGTGAGTCGAGTTCATGCAGCCTAGCGCAATGCGAAGACAACGGTATTGAATGCGCTGTATCTTCAGCATATGTGTTTTCGCCGCGGATTGAAAACAAAAGCTACCGTACTCTAAGACCGATAAGATGGTTGTTTGGTACAGCTTGATCAGATCTTCCGGATGGGCTCCCCACCATGTTCCGGTTATAGTTAGCATGAAGTTGATTCGTTTTTGGCATTTCTGAGTCAGATACGCAATGTGTTTCCTCCAGGTGCATTTGGCATCAAACCAGACTCCGAGATATTTAGAAGACATGCTATGAGTGATTATCTTACCCATGAGTGCGGAAACTTGGCAGGTTTGTGTGTCTTTGAAAAGACAACCATCTCAGTTTTCTCCGTAGAGAACTACCCATAATTGGATGAAAATAAAAAAAATAACTTCATTGACATCAACGACGTTGCCAAGAAGGAGCTAGCAGCTAATAGCGGCTAGTTTGGCTGGCAGGATCGCGATTAACATTTCGGTTAGACCATGTCTGGATCCACTATCCGTCATTCATCGTGGAAAATGTTTTCAATGGGTATTGGCATTTCGGTGGCACGAATGTTTAGTCAATGGATTGTGATTGCAGATTCAATATTGATGTTCTAAATAAATTAAATATATACCTACTATTTCTATTGAAGTGTATTCATTTATTATAAATCTCAATACTAATTAAACAATACTCTAGGTCTGAAAAAAAGAAAATCACGAATTTCCTAATAAAAATATTATTACCCATTTATGGGTAGAGAGGCTTTACCAATTTATGAGTAAAGCTCATTTACCCATAGAATGAGTATGTGCACTTTTCGGCGATTATGGGTAAACTTTACCCGTATTTGGGTAGACAGATCTTAGCGTGTAAGATAGTTTATCTTGATATCAAACGTCTTACTTCTCATTTACAGTGAGAACTAGATGTATGAAATCACTCGTTCACAAAAAATGACACAAAAAATCTCTTAAAATTATCATTATCATTATCAATTAGGGCCTTCCTTAGCCGAGTGGTTAGAGTCCGCGGCTACAAAGCAAAGCCATGTTGAAGGTGTCTGGGTTCGATTCCCGGTCGGTCCAGGATCTTTTCGTAATGGAAATTTCTTTGACTTCCCTGGGCATAGAGTATCATCGTATCTGCCACACGATATACGAAAGCGAAAATGGCAAATTTGGCACAGAAAGCTCTCAGTTAATAACTGTGGAAGTGCTCATAAGAACACTAAGCTGAGAAGCAGGCTCTGTCCCAGTGAGGACGTAATGCTAAGAAGAAGAAGAAGAAGAAGATCTCTTCAAATTCGACAGATAGAGCTAAAATGTATTCAGCAAATTTTCATGTAGTAAAATTATCTACAACTTTACCGAAGACACCATTGCTGTATCTCCACTTTTGCAAAAAAAAGTGAAAATCTATCTCACTGCTAGGTGGATTCATCACAGAAATAATACTTTCTTAAGAAGGGCTTCAACATCCCGAACAACTTCTCTGGAAAAACCATACCTCTAAAAACAACTTTTCGGGTGTAAAACATTTTCGATCACGAATGTAAGCTCTTGGAAGCACTGTGCAGAAGCACTTGCACAAACTGTGCAGTATAGAGAAATGCTTGATGGTCCGAATTATAACCAACGCTTGAAATTTGCTGATTTGTACAGGCCGACTTCGGATCATTCTATATCACATCAACATCATGCTGTCTACTCCGTCACACTGGTATTGATGGCGATAGACTATGGATATCACGGATGGGTTAAGTTCAGCCTTAAGGTGAAGATGAATCGAAGCCAAACTTAAAATTTTTAATTGCACAAATCTGGAGAAACGAACACCCGTTTGAGCTGTAAACCTTGTCGCTTGGTCGCCATCAGCTAGTGATAAATCGATTAAGTTTTCAGCTCAAACGGATGTTTGGTTCTCCAGATTTGTGCTCTTGAAAATTTGAGGTTTGGCTTCGATTCATCTTCACCTTAAATTAGGCAAATAAAAAGGCAATTTATCAATACGATATTCTTGATACAGCTGCAGATGGATTGAAATTGTGTGTTGGTCACTGAAAAGCATTAATAGCGTTGATAATTACCACATGATCAGCCTGGGACACGGTTATATGAAAAATTTAAATTCTCGCTCCAGTCCACTTTTTGGATTGCATTTAGGTCCCATAACAACTGTGCAAAATTTCAGCTCGATCGGAGAAACTATATTTGCGCCAGCCGTTCAAAGTTTGTATGGGATTTACTATGGGAAAACTTACTTTTGCAAAGAAAAATCGCCAGAGGCCGCCCATTGACCTCTATAAAAATTCTGAACACAGATCTCGATAGGTATTTCTACGATGAACAACATTGCCGAAGACGATTCTATACCATTACCCGGAATACCATTACCCGGAATGCAATTTACCGGAAGACCATTTCCCGGAAAAAACTTTTACCGGAATGTACCGTTACCCGGAAAAACCATTTACCGGAATGTACCATTACCCGGAAATACTTTTTCGACGACCTTTATCAGTGTATTTCAATACAATTTCTATTTATGTTAGGCTAACCATGGTCATTCACGACTCCATATAAACCAAAAATGTTGTTCTCGTTGCCGGCGTTACGACCCGTCTGGGAAAAAGCCTGCTCCTCAGTTCAGTGTTCTAAGAACATTTCTACAATTATTAGCTGGGAGTCTGTGTCAACTGACCATTTTTTCATTCGTTTATAGAGTGACTAGCATGTAAGTACTCTGCCAACCAGGGTAGCCACATATACAGATTTATCCAAGAATCTGTTTATTCAGATTACAAATATTTTGCAAAAATACAGATGTACAGATTCTGTATACAGATATTTTTTTCCAAAATTATACGGATTTGTACAGATTTTTGAGAAAATATGAAAATAAATATTTTTGCAACCCTTAAAATTTAAGCTGAGTTGTGACTATTCTGCATTTAAGCTACAAATGATTAGTATTTTCTTGAATGTCATGTTAAATCTCATGATTATATCAAATTTTAGGTATCCTGTTTTAAAGTACAAATATTTTTCTCCAGGATACAGAAATACAGATATTCCAAGGAAAAAATACAGATTTGAATGTGGCAACTCTGCTGCCAACCAATAATAATCAACAACCGGCGGTACTCAATTGTGCCTCCCTCAGCTTGATCTTACTGAATAGCTACCATTTACCGCTATGAATATGTAGGTCCTAAGTAATTGACAAATATCACGATACAAAAATTTGATTGTACATGTAATTTGTTTGTGAATTATTTTTTATTGGGAAACTATGTCTTTAAATTTAATGTCATTAAACTAAACATTACAGGCAAGGATAAAGGATACAAAAAAATGATAAGTATTATAGTTTAGTTATTTTGAATGCCTAATAATAACGAGGTGGATATGAATTGCCTATCGAATAATGAAGGGTGTATTTCAGTAAATCGGACAATTTAGCAATTAAAAATGTTTAAAGTCGTGACGTTTTTTTATTCTCCAAGTTCAAAAAGTTTGGAATTCTATTTTAATATTGCATCAAAATATCAAAACACTAATAAACATACTAAGCGACATACAACAGTGCAATTCTTAATTTTGCTTCGTGACTTGCACAAAGCTCAAAAATAAGATCGAGGTAATCGAGAGTGGGAACAAAATTCGCCGTAGTGAAGTCTATCTTTTGGTTCCGAGATGTTGCACCTCAATAGATCAACTTTTCCCTTGACCATTGCTTGATCATGTTATTTATCTACAATTTTCATGTCTCTGAGCGTCAGTATAAGGCAATCTAACGTTTAATCTCCTTTCTCTTGCCTGCACACGCACGCATATTGATTGTTTTCATAGAGAAACCGTTTCCGAACAACAAACAAAAATCCCATTTGATCGAAGTTCAGCGTCATATAACTAGAAATAATATAAGCATAAGATAAGAATAAGATATTTAGTCATTTTCGATTTGCCAAAAAATCCAAGATTGCTGAAACTTCAAAGAACCGCCAATTAAATAAAGAAGGGAGCATATCAGATGACGGGACGACACCTTGGAATGTATATATTTAAGAGTGTCAAAACGTTTCGGGAAAATGGGTAATTTGGGGAAAAGGGGTATAGGCATTTGGGGAATTGACGTTTGGGGAGACGACACTCGGACAAATATTACACATCCAATCGAATATTCTAAACATTGCTCTTTTATTGACATTCACCACTTGAAGAACCGCCGTTCGAATGTTAATAGGAAAGTTGCAAAGTTGAATTAGTAGCTGGCTAGTTCAACCATGCCAAGCGGCATAGATAAATTGAAAGAACAGCTTATCTTCAAAAGAAGGGTGAATCATCTATGAAATGCAAATATTTGAAAATAGTGCATATCGACATGATTAAGTATAAAGAAATCTTAGACTCCTCTTCGATGCTCAAATAATTTGAAGGAAGAGCCTTTATTATCCATAATCTTTGATGATTATTTCAAATATTTTTCAGTCAACATTGTAGAAAAATAAATTTCCGGTGAATGTTCCTTCCGGGTAATGGTTCATTCCGGTAAACGGTGTTCCGGGTAATTGCATTCCGGGTAATGGTTTTCCGGGTAATGTCGGAGAACCATTGATAGTTCGCTAATGGCGGAGTTCTTATCGCAATACCTTCGAAATTCAATTCAGAACATATTATTTCATCAAAACATAAATAATTTGAACACGTGTGGTTGAAAGTACACATCGCTACTGAAACACATATATTTGCTTCTGTGTATTTTCCGCCAAACCATGCTTGCAGATCATCATATGATATTTTCTTTTAAACTGGTGAAGAAATGGTATCGCAGTTATTTACAGAGTTCAAAGTACTTTTCTATGGCAATTTCAATTAGCGTTATGCCGATTTTGTTTGTGTACCGAAAACGAAAACGTTCTGCTTCCGGTTGTTGGTGAAAACGAATCATTACAATTTATTTTTGAAAGAGTTGCATTTTTAGGTTTAAATCGAATAAATCATGTGAAAACCGGCAAAACTGTTATCTGAACATGTTAGTCTCAAACATAATGGAAGATTTCTGTTGTGAAAGGAATTCTCCACTGTGGAATAAATTAATTGTTTCACGCAACTATCGAGTACTCGATTTTTGATTGACAATCCGTTTTTAAAAATAAGGGAGATTTAGAATGTGTAGTGACCGATTTTTATTCAATTTTGTCGGAAATTCCAATCTCACGAAGAAATCGTAGGAATGGGTCGTTAAACCCTGTTTGTATTAAAAAACAAACAATTGATTTGAAAAGTCTTAACCTAAGGCTCCTAAGGTTTAGAAAATTATTTGTATATTGTCAACCAACTCAATCAAGCCAAATCCGCTGCACTTGAATAGTACAACACAAAAAAAGAAAATGATTTTAAATCATGCCCTTGGAATTTCTTCAATTAAGCTAAAACAAAGATGAAGTCTATCAATTTTCCATCTAAAATCACATTGCTATCATCCAATGTAGCAGCAGCAGATAATCCAGATGGCATCTGGAATATTTTTGTTACTTTTTCGAAAGACTTACAAACTTTTTGGATAATGATCGTAAATTTTAACATTTTTCTAGTTTTCCTGATTTTACAAGTGATGTCGGTGTTAGTCAAATAGGTACTGCTACAGGACATTTCAACAGGACTGAAGAATTTAGATTCCACTAAAGGGTCAAGGCCAGATGATATCCCACCTGTTTAACTTAAAAACTTAGCCAATAAATTTACAGCACAATTATTTTGGAAGATCAACATATAACTTGAAAAGCACAGATTTCTAAAAGAATGGTAAAGATAATTTTCCATGCCCATTTACAGGTCTGGTAAAAAATCTGATATTCGAAATTATCGTGGAATTGCTATTTTTCACCCATCCCAAAACTATTTGAACCAATTATAAACAAAAATGTGTAAACCATAGAATAACGAATCTACAATATGATTTCCTCGCAGGTCGTTCTACTACAACAACCCTATGTTAGAATTTGTAAATTACACTACAAATGCAATGGATAAAGGTAACTACGTCGAATCACTTTCACACCGTCGCGAATTAGCCATGATTATATTTGTCAATGATATTGTTTCATATCGTATTGATTGAGGTAAAGGATTGTAGCTATCTGCATTTGATCAAGAAAGAAAAAATATAAGACCGCCGACAAAATTAAACTTCATTGAATGAATCAAAAAGTTGGCTATGTTGAAAACCTTTTCGACTCGAATCATCGAATGTATTCTTTAAGTTCTATAAGTACAGGCGATAAATGATGCAAATTGAACATTCTTACCTGTCACTTGCAATGAGTGTATTGAAAACGGGAATGAACACAACATAAAATATGCAGGTCAGTTGCGTTTTTTTTTTAGATTTGCTACAATCTCTGACCCTTGATAATAAATCATTTTATTATCGTTACAAAAACTGACCTATTTGAAATCGATTTGGGTCACTTTTTTGGACCAGTTCTCCGAAAAGCCGTCAAGCGCAATTTTTACAGCATGCATATTGCAAAAAGTGACCATTTTTTGACATGCGCTTTCTTCGGTCAAGCCATAAACGGTCAAATTTTAACAGTTCAAATATTTATGATAGACAGTCATTGACAATACACTGGTCATAATAAAACGAAAACTGGAAAATTCGTGAGAGAAGAAGTTGAAATAACTGTGCGTGTGTAAACCTATGACCTCAATTTTATGCAAATGGTTATCGATCACTGAAGATTAGTTGAAGATAAGTAACTAAACTGTACCATCATGTGATAAAACGACAACAGAATAAGTTGTATTCAAAAAATAATTGTTAAATTTTAAGGAAAATCAAAAACAATACTTTTGTCATTCACACTATAATAATTGAAATCCAACCTATCTATACCCGGTAGACAGATTTTTTTTTAATTTTCTTGTGATTTTAGTTTTATTGAAAAAAAAAACTTTCAGGAACATTTCTATCCTAAGGATCTACATTTTGTTTCATAATACTGCAAATGTACGTTATAACATATTGATCTCACCGTCATCCAAACTCTTTATCCTCAGAACCAATAAGGTGTATCTCATGTGAGGCTGAGCAAGTTGTGGCCCAATAAACCAAAAGCAAGGAATGAAGATATCGAGGCATATTTTTTATTCATCGACTTGCGCTCCTCAGGGAAATCAATTTGTCACCGTATTTATGTCCTTTCTATTTTTTCCTCGGTTCTGGAAGGTGGAGCAGATCTTTGATAGGTCGATGTTCGCCATAACAGGTAAGATGGAGCTTTCTACCCTTTCTCTCCAGCTTACGGCAGACCTAATATGACCGAACGAGGTGATGCATGAACTGATATGCGAAATCAACAGCAATAAATAAATTATGCGGAACGTGGCAACTGAGAGAGCACTGCTCGTTCTCTTTGATATTGTTTGTTCTCGCTTAGATATAAGCTTATTGCCTATAAAATTCAACGGGGTTTTGATATTTCAATGACTCAATTTATTGAGCTGTCTCGGATTATGAAACATCATGTTTGATAAGGTATTCATAAATTTAAAATGAGATGCGTTCTCCAAGACGATGATGATAAAGCGTAAATCTATAGAGAAAAAAAGTTCAAATTTTATTTAGAATTAAGTTTAAGTTTTCTAGAGAAAATTTTGTAGTTGTAGGTCCTAAAGATAAAAATTCCTCCTTCTAGAAATTTGTATCGATTTTAATGAAATTTAGCTCACCACGTCTCATTTAATGTTTGGATCGTCCATAAATTACGTCGCGTTCTAAGGGGGAGCGAGGGAGCCAGGTTTACGTGACGGTTAATTTATGGAAGATCCTTCTGTATGGAACGTTTGATCAAATCTCACCACATTTTTAATGTTAAAAGACACCGTAATGAAAAAAAAAATAAAATTATCAGGCTTCCGAATTCTCACTTACTCTCACGATAATGGATTTATCCCTCACAGCAATTTTCAGCGATTAGCTGCCTTGCGATTTTATCCGTCCACAAAACAAAGCGAAAATAGATAATTGCACATTTCCGCAGCTGTGAGAAGTTTGTTTTCTCTTTCTCCGATCCATAGAGAACTTTTCCTGTATCCATCGCCACAAGCAGCAGTGGCTTTTATGCATCAAATTAACCATTCCTTTCGTCAAGTTGGTGTGGTAGCATGGATAGCGTGCACGCATCGCGGTTGTTTTTAGCAATGTTCTAGGTTCGAATCTCGTCGCCGGCACTAGTTTTTGTTTATCCACGTAGTGATAATTATCGGGAGCAGTTGGTGAGCGAAAATATGATGGAGTGAGAAATAAATTATCCCCAGAGTGGAGTGTAGAGTTTTCATTCCCGGGAACATTTCCCGGGAATTGAGATTTCCCGGGATCCGCGTTTCCCGGGAAAAGATTCTCTGTTTCCCGGGATTCCCGTATTTCTAGGGATTTTCATATTTCATATTTATATATAAATTACTATCTATTTTCAAACAAAAACCATCGCACCATTTACTTATCATATAATTCTAACGAATGAACTCACTACACCACTAGTTATATTTCAATGCTGATTTTTGTTTTTTGTAATGAAATAGTTGTTCATAACACAGATATCGTTTTTGACGAATTTTGCTATATAAAATAAAGGAGTTTTCAAGGTATCTTTTCTATGAATTCAGTAGGCTTATAAAGTTTTCATGGATGTAACAGTCACAATTTTTAATATAAAGACTCTAGTTGGATCAAGAATAAACTCCACGAGGACTTTTGCTTAATGCTGTAAACTTTGTTGTTCTGAAGCCTAGAGTTTGAAATGAAGCTATCATTTCTTTAGAGAAACATGAATAAATTACTCATAAAGAACAGAAATAACCAACAAATTTACTGGTATAAAATATATATAGAGTCGATGAAGCCGCATGACTAAGAACAAATATTCGAATAAAATCGAAAAATAAAGCCAGTGGCATTGTTTTTACGTCTGAAAGCTTTTTATTACGGTCTGGTAAAAAAAAAAACACAAAAATACGAAAACAATTTTTTTGTGTTTATTGTCGCTTGTGCTACCTATAATACAAAGCAAAATACAAATCAAAACCGTGTTTTAAGAAAACATTTACATTTTTGCATCAAAAAGTGGATCAAAAGCTTTAGATTGATATAAAAAAGTTCTAATTCAATTAATTATTTTGTTTTATGAAAAATAGTTTTTCTTAGTAGTGCTACTATAGGAACAATAGGTTTCCTATTGATGCAAGGGAGCTTAAATTATAAGCAAAACTATATTTCGATCATTTTTTAACAAAATCGAGTTGTGTATCAATGGTACTTAGGTAAGTGGTTCCTGAGCTTCATGTTAAAAATGTATTGCAACGATTTGTAGCAAAACGGCCGTAAAAGCTACTAGTGCGACTATAGGAGACTGTCTACTAAGGGAACACCGACCAATACCAATAAGGCCGGAACAAATTTGAAATTTTACTTTTGTCTCCCCCCCCCCTTCAAATTTTTCAAAAAGTAAGAGGGGAGAAATAAATAAAATCTCTTATTTTGAGTGTTGGTTTTCATTGTGTTTGTGTTTTTAGCTAGTTTTGTAATTCGTTCTTACGATATTACATGAGATAACTGGTGTTATTGGATTATAAGTCCTAAATCTGTTCGTTAATGCTAATAGGTGTGGGATTTCTATTAAACGTTTTTTTCTTTCTTCTGGATTTCCTCCAAGACACTACCAAGGAATCTTTATATGAGGATTATCAAATATTTCTCAAATAGTTGAAGTGTATGCCCAGGAATTATTGCCAAAGAAGTGTATTCGAAGTTTTCTTTCTAACGCTTGTTTTAGGGAATCTTCCAGTGATTTCTTCCTAAATAATTTCATAGATTTTTCTAAAATTCCTCTGGCGTTTCTTAAGGAACTGGTTTGAGACTTAGTGTTTCTATTCCTTCACGTAAATTTTATTTATTTTTTTCGCGGGAATCTGTAGGAATCAAGTTTTCGCAATTTTTAATGTAACAGTGTAGCCTTTGAGAATAGAATATTGTAGTGCTTTCCATGAACATTCAATAATCAATTTGTCAAAACAATTCAGCAATTGGCTCTTAAACGTTATTTGAATACATTTTTCCTAGTAGATTTTCCTTCTTTTGGATGTATAAATATTGAAAGCGTGATCATCATCCACAAGCTGCGTATCAAATGTTCTTGTCTTTGTCTTCATTGTGTTTGTGTAAACGTTATGAATCTTTTTTTTTTCTAAATTCAGGAAAACCCGCGAAATTCGTTTGATTGTTTTAATTCAGATGGAAACGCAGTAGTTTTCAGCTTCTTGTCAATTAAAATGGTTTATTTATTTTAGAGTCAAGGTTCCTCCAACAATTTTCGTATCTTTCAGTTTATCTTGGACTTCTTCCGATTGTTTGTTTTGTTTTAAATTTTATATTGCCACTCTGGTAATAAACTTATTATCTTGATCTGTAAAATACAAATTACAATTATTAACACACCGCTGAGTTTACACATTTAAAATGTATTTTCACTGAGAATATATACTATAGTGCAAAATTTCTGCAATGTTCCTTAAATTGCGATGAGCTTAAACACAACTTAAAATTTTAATATGTTCTTTTACAAAAACTCAAGAAAAAGGACGGCAAAAATCCTGCGATTGTTACTATGAAAAATCAAATTATAAAAAAGTTATAGATTAATGTTATTCAAAATAAACAAATTGATATGATTATTGTTCAAAACATTTTGGTTTGACGGTTATATGTGGCAAAAACATGGTTTCGCCGCATATGAGTATAAAATAATGCTAAATTCACCTGAATTTCCATTTTATTATTTTTTATCCCCCCCCTCGACACATTTTGATGGAAGGTGACAAAAGAAGATTTTAAGATTTGTTCCGGCCTAATTTGAAAAATAAAATTCCACCAAATTTGCTTTATTTTCACGATTTTCAGAATTTCCCGGGATCCCGGGATTTCCCGGGAAATGGTAATTTTATTTCCCGTTTCCCGGGAAATCAAATCCCGGGAAATTTGAAAACTCTAGTGGAGTGATTTTCGGTTATCCACCATCGTAGCTCCAGGGAAAATTAGTGTGAGCGATAAAAGATGTTCACGTGAGGAAGCGAAAAAAGCATTCTCCTTACGTGCGAAAAATCGTAGATTTCGCATCATGGATACGAAAATTCAGAACCCTGAAAATTATTGTGGAAAACATAAATGGATTCAAAAAAAATGAGTGAAGTTTGTTGAAAAGACTTTCAACCTTCTAATAATATTACAATTGAGGGTAAAGCACATGCGCGATACTTTGCACAGGAATAAATAAATTTTCTCTAATTTCAACACACGAATTTATTGATATATTAAATAAAAACTGCTATTTCTAAAAGTTTATATTTTGATTAATGAAGTGTTTTAATATGTTCCCTCGCATATAAATTATGTTTTTTTGTAGTATCATTTCATTAATTATATTTTTCCGTTTTGACCCAGTATCATCATTGTCGCCCCCGTCGACGGTAGTATTATTTTCATTTAAATTACACAATGTAACAAAACAGATATTTTTGCGTGTCTCAAGGATCATATTATGTGTATCTAGTAAAATCTGATTCCATTCTAAAAAAAGTTCCAGCAGGTCACAATTTTTAGTTACAAGTCGCCAAAGTTGCAAAAAATACTGGTTTCATTGATGTTTACATGAAATTTAAATTATGATTTCTCGAACATTTTTGTGATTTAACTCGCCAAGCGTGCATATTGGGAATTTTATTTTCATTTCAGATATAATTTGGTTGAAATTGCACGATAACATTTAGATTACATCGCGATTTTTAACATGCTTGCAGTCTCCATACAAAATTCTTCGTTTCTTTCAAATGGCAAAATACAACATTTTTTCAAACCATCAAAAAATAACTTCTGAGCTTAGAAAGTATTATAGACTTTGTTAATATGTATTTTTATATACATGAAGTTTGAATTCTGTGGCAAATTAAGCAAATTAATAGCCATACAAGCTGACAAACTTGCAAACAAATTGGCTAAAACAGTCAAATTTTGCATTTTCAACAGACAATATCTCAAAATCTAGAGGTGCTATGATATTTTTGAAAACGGCAATGGATTCAGCAACCCTTAATTAAGTAACTATCGGTATTTTGATGCTCGTGTTTCGGAGTGGGAAAGAGCACAAGTTTTCAATCTACAAGATTACGATGGTGATATTTCCCTAGCATAGTAATTCGTGTCTTTTACATGGCAAGATACAATACCTTTTTAAAGCATAAAAAACACTTGCTTTTGTGCGTCAAAACATTATGAACCTTGTCGAAAAAGTTTGTGCTACTTTAATGTCGAAATACTGCCGTTAATGTCGAAATCGTATCAGTCAAAGGAAACAAACTCTAGTGGAGTAAGTATGAATAAGGTCCTAAAATTTATAATATTATCTTGTTTTTGTTTATAAACACAAAAGCATGTTCTTGCAACTACTTTAGCCATTTTTACCGCTCAACTAACGGCTATATCATATTTAAACTTGAATTTTAAAAATGGGTTCAAATATGAACTTTGACACTTTTGACCATGTTTGACGTTCACTAAGTCGACAAAAATGTCACAGGGCGTTTAGTTTTAAGGTTGTTCCTATCTGACATTTCGGAAGACACACGGAAACCAAAATACACCCAAAACTTGATTTTAAATCAAGGGGTGTGACAAAATCTCAATAACCGTAATATATATGTTGTTTGGGCTTGAACTAACTAAAAACATTTAAAAATTGAGTAAATATGTGTTTCTAGCCTAAACTTAAGCGTTTGGAACAGAAATTGGGACAGGGCTTTAGGACCCTATTGATCTCCTGGAACCTTTGCTAGCCCTTGTTTTTGTGTTTTATTAAAGCTTGATTCAATGTTTTTGTTTAATAATAATTTACTATAATGTACTCACTTGAAAAAAAACGTCAAAGATTTTTTCCAAATTCGCTAAGAATTCTTCAAGCCAATTTTCTAAAGCACACAGCGAGAAAGCTGATGTTTATGATGACTTCTATAGTTCTTCATTTAAACATCCAAAATGGAAAATGTATTTAGATTTTTGGAATGTTTCAAATAACAAAAGGTGTTGTTGTAAAGTTTTGTTTTTCAAATACATATTAAATATCTGCTCTCACGACATCTTGATGCTGAAGACAATCTGTTAAAAATATATCCACACGCACTTCCGCAACGACTTTCGAGGCGAATTTAAGTTTTATTTGAAACATATTTGGATCGATATTACATGAATCAAATTCCAACAAAAATGTATCCAATAAAGCAGTTTTATAAAAAAAATGTATCAGTTGATTTATTATAAAAATATTTCAGCTGTGAGTTCTTGAAACTCTTTGCGAAATCTGAATGCCATGTTTGAAGAGAGCTATTGTAAAGAGTATTGTTCTTCTTTTTATTTTTGCCGTTACGTACCAACTGCCTGCTCTTCAGCTAAGGGCAACTTCACCGGTGATCACATCACATCATGGTTCATTTTGGTCGGATTTACACCATGATTCGGCACATTATTGTTTATCAGTTCGGATTTTTCTCGCTGAAACTGCCACTCTACTCATTCGAGGTAAATAAAAACAGGAAAAATACTTCATCGCGATTCCATGAACTCATACATGACACCTCCAGGAATCAGCAGCGGGGAATCTAAGGATTCCATCACGATTTTTACGGGAATATATTTGAGGATTCCACAACGTGTCCAACAGAATTTCTACAAGGAATTCATCTGGGGATTTCTTTCAGGAATTCATCCGGGGATTTGCTGTGGGAATACATTTGAGGATTTGCCGCTAGAATTTCTCTAGGGATTTGCTCCAGGAATCCCTTCGGGTATGTATTTCCTTCAAAAACTTTTCTCCATGGATATCGACCAGAAATTTTACCGGGGATTTTCTCCAGGAATTTCTTTTGGAATTTTCTCCAGAAATATCTCCAGGGATTGGCACCAAGATTTTTCCGGAGGTTTCGTCTGAGAATTCCTCAGGGGACTTTTTTTCCGGAAATTTGCTGCAGGAATTCCTCCGGGGATTTTCTCCAGAAATTCCTCCGGAGATTTTTCCAAGCTCTTCTCCGGAGACCACCTCAAGGGATTTCATCTATAAATTTATTAAGAAGTTCCTCCAAGGATTTTCTCCAGAAATTCCTTCGAAAACTATTTCAGAGAATTTATTTGACTTTTTTTTAGGAATATATGTCTGGATTTGCACCAAGAATTTCTTAAGATATTTATTCCAGGAATTCTTCCGGGGACATTCCCAAACTAAGGATGTTCTCCACAAATATTTTCGAGGATTTTTCAGAGAATTTATCCGGAGTATCCTTCAGGAATTACTCTTGGTATTTAAACCAGGAATTTCTTCTGAGATTTTTTCCAGGAAATTCTCCTAGAATTTCTAGTGATTACAATGATTCCTTCGGGGATTTCAAGGATTCCTTCGGCGACATCCCCAGAAACTCCTCCAGGAATTTTCTCCAGGAATTTCACAGTGGATTTTCGATAGCTATTACTCTAGGCCTAGGGATTTTGTCCAGAATTTCTTCCTGGAATTTCCTTAAGGACTTGCTCCGGGGATTTCCTCAATAAGCACCACCTCCACAAACCTCATCAAACTCCTCCTGGGGTTTCCTCCAGGAATTCTTCTGGGGATTTCGTCTAGAAAATTTTCCGGGGAATTCGTCCAGAAATTCCTCCGAGAATTTCAACCGGGAATTCTTCAAGGTTTACTTCTTTTTTCACAGTCATTCATTCCCTTCTAAAGTTTAATGTCTGAACATGCTACGGATATTGTATAAATTTCATTTGGATGTTAATATTACTAATTTATCAAGTCCAACATACTTTCTGGAACCCTCTATCTAAATGATGACGCCTTCGGTAGAAACCAAAATTTAGCCTAAATTGACATAGTTATGAGCTTCTGTCTAATAATAGTTTTAATTTGGTGTTAAGCTTTCAAGCAGTTTGATTCTGTTCTTATACATGGGAAACGTATTGGTTCCTAATTGAAACAAGGTCAACAAAAAAAATCTGAACGAATAATATATTTTATCTGGAAAAGAGAGATTGAAATTGAGCCACGCCGATCACGCCGCCGCCTCCGATCAAATTTTATTCGGCGCACACCTCTAATTCGGGGAAATTGTTCGTTTTGGGAACTGGCGTTCGAGGAAATGACATTCGGGGAAACGACATTCAGATAAACGACATTCGGAGACAAGTACCACAATCGCTGAAAGGTATTCTTTAACACATAAATTTTGAATTCTGTAGTAATTTACGCAAATAAATCGACCAACAAGCTGGTGAACTTGAATGCAACGATTTCAGGATAAATAATGCATTTTCAAGAGCCAATATCATAAAAATTAGACGTGCTCTTATATGTTTAAAACTTGCAATGGATTTACGAAGACATAATAATATATCACAATGTTATTAATAAGTGTTCATCAAGGCAGCATTCTGGGACCAATATTGTACAATATTTTCACATCTGACTCACCTGAGCTACCTAAGGATTGTTAAAAATCTTTGTTTGCGGATGACACAAGCTTTATACTTACAGCAATGGAAAGTTTCTCCTAATGCTTCCAAAAATCAACTTTAAATTTTCCCACATTAGGCTTTTTATTTGAAACATTCAAATATGTTGTCACGATGAGAGGAGTTCCAACAAATTGGTTTAATAAAATTAAATATCTCGTTCTCATGATAAATCAAAATATGACTTTCAAAAATTAAATTGAGAACATTAAAGCCAAATGTAACTGTTACGAAGACGGTAACGTTTCGGACTCATAACAGCAAACTCGTTATTTTGCTTGAGTAGGCTTTAAGCTGCAATTTAGTGTTATTTAGTTTCATGTCACATGTTTTAATTTATGTTACTTACATTTGTTGTCTTCTTCGTTAACTGTCCGTCTGCTTGTAACAAATGTGTAGTTGTTCTGTATGTCCCAACAAATTAACAATACTTACTTATTACTTTAGGAATACATTCTACAACTAACAACTTTAGAATAACAAATTTTAGGGTAACAAATTAGGATATTTATTTTAGCTCAAAGAGTCTGCGTGTAGATACTACTATACGTATTCAACAATAGGTTATCACAATTTTCCCCCCATCATTCTCCATGACGTTTCGTGCTGCAGTTGTCAGTTGATTGTCGTATCGGTTGAACCGATATCGGTAGCCGATAACGAGGGGTCTTGTACCGTTTCGCATAGTAACAATTATAACATTTGTGTCCACCTAATAAACAAACAACAAAAACTTTGTCTTAGGAATCAGCTTGAGATCTACATACCCTGTTGTATGCTAACCTAACTTTTGTAATAATACCAGGAAGAAAAATCCTCTAGATTATAATTTTAAGGATTATCCAGAAATTGTCTCCCTTGCATAGCACAAATTAATCATACAGAATATACATATGTATGTTCGGTGTTCAGACGGACCGGACTAGATGATTTTTTTACCTTGTGAAGATAAGTCAAGAGCTCCATCAGTTCTGATTGTTTGGAATCCTTTGATTACGATTGTTTGGAATCCTTTGATTACGTTTTCTTGAAATCATTCAAAAAACTTGGTCAAGTTTGACTAAACACTCACGTTAAAAGAAAATGTTGAATAAAATTACACTGTGGTACATTTTTTGTCTCAAGCACCAAAATACATCTATATACTAAACCCTATCTGCCTAGCAAATGGGAAAAAGTTCAAATCGCTGCCATTACGTCATTTCTTAAGGTGAAGATGCATGGAAGCTAAACCTCAAATTTTCAAGAATACAAATCTAGAGAACTATACAGCCGTTCAAGCTGAAATCTTAATCGATTGGTCACCACCAGCGTGTGACCAATCCATTAAGTTTTCAGCTCAAATCGCTATCGGGTTCTCAAGATTTGTGCTCTTAAAATTTTAGGTTTGGCTTCGATGCATCTTCTTCTTCTTTCTGGCGTTACGTCCCAACTGGGACTGAGCCTGCTTCTCAGCTTAGTGTTCTCATTCACTTCCACAGTTATTAACTGAGAGCTTACTATGCCAATGACCTTTTTTGCATGCGTATATCGTGTGGCAGGTACGAAGATACTCTATGCCCAGGGAAGTCGAGAAAATTTCCAACCCGAAAAGATCCTCGACCGGTGGGATTCGAACCCACGACCCTCAGCTTGGTCTTGCTGAATAGCTGCGCGTTTACCGCTACGGCTATCTGGGCTTCGATGCATCTTCACTTTAAGAATTTTCGAAATGGCAGCAGTTTGAACTTTTTCCCATTTGCTAGGCAGATAGAGTTTAGTAAATACATGTATTTTGATGCTTGAGACAAAAAATGTACCACAGTGTAATTTTATTCGATATTTTCTATCAATGTCAGTGTATAGTCAAACTGGACAAAGTGTTTTTGAATGATTTCAAGAGAACGTACTCAAAAGATACGTACTTTAACGAATTGCCTTCGATTCAGTTCGAATGAAATCGTCTGGACCTCTAGTTTTTCGAGCATCATTGGAATTTTTGGGAATGTCCATCGGTTCGGATTTATTCCGGTGGGTTACTGGGTCAAGTCGGGTAAAAATGACCCCAACTTTCTTTTATATTAACTTTTACCCAACTTATTAGTATAAATTTAACTCTATTTCAATTTAGTTTCATAGTTTCGACTACGGACGTCATGTGATAAACTAAATTAAACAATAGGATCAGCTTTGGGTATTTTTCTCGGTTATTTATGAGACTGGCTCTATATTCTTTGAATTAGGTGAAAATCATTAAACACGACGTTATTAGGTAAATACAATAATGTAAAAGATCGTTACAATTAATTTAATCATGATTTATATATTGGAACACAAATGGTTTACAACAATGTATAAATTGAGATGACTAATTATATAATAAGGCGCTCAATATCATCAACTTAATTTAATTCTCATTCTGATGAAAAATTCATTTACATCAATATTTACAAATAATTTAGAATTTCAAAAGATCTTATGGTATTCTAGGAAAGCTTGAAAACCCTGCGCAGCTCACCTTGGATTTGCAAGGTGCCATCTATCAGGTTGAGGATTTGCATAATATCCAGGATAACTAGAATGTGTTGGATACCGTGAGTAATACGGATCTATTGGACATAAAGGGCACCCCGGATAATACTGATGAGCGTAATGTGGTGGGAAATTTGGAACGTTATGTACCGGTTGAGCCACGTAAATGGGATATTTATTAACGTTTCCTGCCTGACTCAAACTGCTTTGATCCGGATGCAATAGCGGTGTACTTGCTGAATTGTTGGAACTGTTCATTTTCTTAAACGAAAGAACGAATATTATTTTTATTGTCAGAACACTAATGTTTGTTAATTCAAACACCTTTTTAGTCACAGCCTTTTTCGATGACGGCTGAAGAACGAAAGTTGAAAGATAGTCCACTGCTTGGAACATGTTGATCAATACTAGGTAGATAATTTTCATCGACACAAACTTTATATCTAAATTTGCGATAACGTGCATATGATAAGGTCTACAGAGTGTGTCAAAAAAGTGGATTTGTTTGCCTTCATATTTATTTTATCTTATTACATTTTACATGTTATAGGGACAGTTGGATTTATTTTAATGCAAATATTAAATATGTAACGTGTATTTAACCTTATGACGAAATGTCTACAAAGAGCTTTTCGAAGACTTACGCGATATAAATGAAAATCGGATCAATATATACCAGATAGGTATGATACTTAATTTTAAATTTACATAAAAAATATAGTTTATCAAACATAGATCATTCATAAATTTTAAACACACGTTAGACAAATAAGTTAAAAAAATAGCTTCGCCATTTTGATACTGATTCATTGGGATTCACAGTGACGGAGATTCACACTTATCAATCAGACGCTCACATGTATGAATCATCAATATCTGAAAACGGATTCAACTTATCAAAAACTGGATAAATCTAGCCGATCCACCACTGCACCTCAGAAGCTTAACGATTAATCGCAAATGTTTACGACAGGGTGGTATTAACAGCATGCTTGATTCCACATATATTAATCTCAAACGGCTGCTACTGGTACAACAGTTTACGTGGACAATACAAGCCCAATAATCAAGAATCACCAATCAATTCTTTTTTATCTTTATTGACTAGATTTTTAGCTTCAGGCTCGGAGCCATCAAAAATAAGAATCAAAAGTGGCCTTCTCAGGAATGGGGTACAATCCTAGATGGCCATATCTCTTTTTACGCTCCTTTATTTTACGCTCCAAATTTCAACTTACGCTCCCTTGTTTCCCCTCCAGATATCAACGATCAGTTTGTCTGATGGCGAACCACGGGAACTAATGTAATATGAGTATTTCTCGAACGGGACCAATGAAGAGATGCCGGAAATCGATGTCTGACGCCATTTTGGTATCCAAGATGACGATTTCTGGTTTGTTTAAGCTTAGCTATCAGTACTGCATATAAAGAGTACAGTTCTAAAAGAGAACTCGAAATCAAGTCCCGTCCAAAGAAATTTTTCCATTACGTTAAAACAAATTGGAAGCTGATAATTTCCATTTGTTATGCACCTTGACGAAAACGTCAGAGACAACACAAAAAAATATAATAAGTTGCAAACTATTTCCAAAACATGTATACTACATTAGACTGATGCAAATTTTGAAATTTTTGCTCCCCTATGCTTAAACGGTTTCAATTATGATAAAAATCATTCTCCCAAAATTTGAAGTGATTTGGAAGAAACTTGGTTGTGCACACGCCATTTGAAGATTATATAGGAATTACTATGAAAAAGTCAAACCTTTTGTGTTCAGTCCTCTAACTGCTCGTAATAATAATCTATGGAAAAGTGAACAAACTCTTCTCATATGAAATATTCCCAGCTACAACTTTGCCGAAGACCACATTTTGACGGGACCTAAGGATAATTTGTTATTATTGATACCAAAGTCTAAGCCATGATGAGATGATCATTCAATTACTTTCAGAGCAACACTGCTTTTTTCTGTAGTACATAGTTTCCCAAACTGTGGGTCGCGACCCACTGGGGGGTCGTGAGCCAGTCTTTAGTGGGTCGCGGAACAAATCCAAAATATTAATTTATTTTCAAAGTTTTTTTTTAAGTTTCCTGAGACTTTCGCCATTGGTTGGAACTATCGTATTCTTACTTAATCACATAACCAGTTTCTTCCAGTGATCAGCCATCAATTTTATTCTAAGGCTACGATCTATGGCTAAAACATTGGAATAATTATTAAAGAAAGGGTTTCAAAAATAGAACCACTATCAGAATTTCTTTAGTTGTTCTTTCTAAATAAACAATACTTATTCTACAATCAAAGTTCCATGAGTCAGAGGGGTTATCGGTCCATGGAATTATCGAGTGATGGAACGAATATTTTTGGGAAGCTGTATGAGAGGAATATCATAGCACTCATGATTTCAAGTAGGTTCACGGTGTCAAAATCTCAATTATTCTCGAACTTTCATGCTCCTCCGATATTTATACGAAAACGTATAGCATTTGGACTAAAATTTTGTGGTTGGAATAAAAAAACGATTTTTTCGGAGAAAATATCCCATATATTTTGTATGGGGTCGTTTTAGCTGCAAAATTGACATTTCTTGAATTAAGTATGTGAAATAAGCCTTACATTTGAATACATCAAATTTGCTCCAACAGAATATTTTTAAATTTTCAAGGTGTGAAAGAAATTTTCAGGGTCGAAAAAAATCTGAGATACATGCAACAAGTTGGTTAAGCATGCAAAATGCGTACCCAGTTTATGATTATGAATAGCAATTTATCCTGATGTCCAATCAAAATGTAGTCTTCGTAAAGTTGTAGCTGAAAAAATTTCACATGAGAAGATTTTGTTTACTTTTCCATAAAATATTATGACGAAGAGATACAAGGCTGAACACAAAAGGATGGCGTTTTCCATAGTTCTAACTTCAATTGGCCTGTGCACAGTCAAATTTCTTCCGATTAATTTCAAACTTTGGGAGGATGCTTTGGGCCAAGGCCCCGGGCCCCCACATTCTAGGGGCACCCACAAATCTCGACAAACATATCTATATTTAAACTTTTACGAATAATTAGAACCAATGCATTAGTACAAACTTTTTAGAATCACATCATATGATTTAAAAGATTCTCTTTGTTTATTGACCATTCAGTTCGTAACTGTTACGACCGTTTGAAACAGTCGTCGTTTCAAACGGTCGGTGAAACAGTCGCTGTCAGATTTGGCAGCAACAATGAGTGAGAAGATTTTTCCGCGCAAACGAGCAGTCCTACTCTTTCAAGTAGAGCAACAAGGACAGCAGAGTGTGCGTCAAATCAGATTTCCAAAACAGCTGTTGTTATCAACCAATGTGATGGATTTTACTCAGGTGGCGCAGATCATCGATGCGTTCTCTCTTTTATTCTCCCGCTGTTCGTATGCAGCACAAATAGTGACGTCACTATTTGCGCTGCATAAGAACAGCGGGAGAATGAAAGAGAGAACGCATCGATGATCTGCGCCACCTGAGTAAAATCCATCACATTGGTTGACACTCAGCTGCCGGCTTCACTGCTTGGAAGTTGAGGGGTGGTCTGATGAAACGTTTATAAATGTATGTTTCACTGAACATAATTCAACCTGTGATAAGTGTTTCTAACGCTCAAAATACACGTTTAATGAAACAATACAATAGGTGGCAATAGTTTATTGTGCCCAGATAGCCGTAGCGGTAAACGCGCAGCTATTCAGCATGACCAAGTTGAGGGTCGTGGGTTCGAATCCCACCGGTCGACGATCTTTTCGTAAAGGAAATTTTCTCGACTTCCCAAAGCATAAGAGTATCTTCGTACCTGCCACACGATATACAAAAATGGTCATTTGGCACAGAAAGCTCTCAGTTAATAACTGCGGAAGTGCTAATAAGAACACTAAGCTGAGAAGCAAGCTCTGTCCCAGTTGGAACGTAACGCCAGAAAAGAAGAAGTTTATTGTGCGTAAGGTATGTATAGTTATCATCACCATGTGTTTCAACAACATCGGCCACATTATTCGATCTGGATGGAATACATTGAGATACCCCTTGATTCCCGACGACTGTTTCGAACAGTCTCATAAAAAGCCGGGATAATCCAACATTAAAGTGGATGTACAATAATAAATCTGGAATAATGGATGAAATTTATGCAAATAAATTGAAAAAAATACCTATCCAAAATATTAGAATATTCAGAATAGGATTTTGTTGATTTCACAAGAAATAAGAAGATTAAGAAAGATTCAAAAATGGTTTGGATAAGCAAGTAGAGTGCCATCCTTTTGCTGAAATTCCTAACGATTTCATACTGTAAAGAAAACATTCTCAGCGAAGTCCTCAAGACGGGGTTATTATTCATGTATATATCTGCAGATCAAGTAATAGGACCGAGTTATTTAAATATTTATTTTGAAAATAACTATCGATCACACTACGGGGTTGGTAGTGTTTAAGTGCCTTGAATATAGAAACTTTAGAGAACTTTAGCTTAAAAAAGGGACTAAAAAGAGACCAGACAAAATCCTAAAAAAAAGCGAAAATGGACCAAACAAGAAACAAATCGCAACCTAATAGGAACCAAAAGATAAGAGTTTGATTTTTCATCATCAAATCAGGCCAGACATTCATATTTTTTTGTAATTCCTCGTGACATTACGACAGTACTACTGCTCGTAGCTTGCATATAATTTTTCATGATTTTCTTGATATGTATTGGTATTTTCCCGAAGATTCAGATATTATTCCGAAGGTTTATCTAGTTCATTAAGTCATTATTTCCCGTGGAAAATTTGCCCTCCAATACAATTATTTCCCCTCCAAGAATTTGCCTAAGGAATTCCTTCAAGAATTTTGTTTCGGATATCTTGAGAATATAACCTGGATTTCCACAAGGATAATCATAGAAATTACCTTAGAAATACTATCAGGAATTTCTCCAAATATTCTTTTAGATGTTTCACGTGGTAGTCCTACGTCTTCCAGGATTTTATCCTTCGATTTTTCTATCGATTGCCTTATTATTTCCTCCAAGTTATTCGTTTAGAACATCTTCAAAATATCTTTGTAAAATCTCCTAGAGTAACAACTGAAGAATTCCTTTGAAGGGTTAGTGAGAAAATATCTGAAGGCACTCCTAGTATAGCCTACGAAAACAATCGGGCTAATTCCTCAGCAAATTTCTGGAAGTTGTATCGTTGGAGTGCTCAATGATTTCCTGGAGCACATCCTCAAAGCATCTTTTGAAAAATCGCTGGAAGAATTTCTGGGAGAAAGATCTGCACATGAATCCCTGAAAGTATTCTAAATTAAATCGCTGGACAAATCACTATATGATTTCTTGAAGTTTTTTCTCGCCACATGTGAGATGAATAGTCACGTTAAAGTTTTTGAAATTTTCTCTGGAGCCTGTAAAAATATGCATCAGCATCCACTACAATCAGAATAACGAAATAAGAGACTTTATACACCATTTTGATTGATATAGCTCTACACACAAAAACTGTTACCGTCAAACGGGGTGACTTGCAACGGCGGGGTGACTTGCAACACATTGTAATTTACAACCAAATTTCACTATAAAACACTAAATTCAAAAGATTATTTGTTATTAATCGGTACTACAACACGTGTCAATTATAATTCAAGTAGTGGCCACAATTAAAGCAGCTATTAGAAATGATTTTACAAATTAAACATAATTCTTTTAAATGCCTTCAAAACTGATACTTGATAGAGGTTCGAAATCGTGGCCTGAAAGCATGATATAGATTTAATCTACAAAACTAATACTCTGGATGTTATTTCTACAACTAATGAGTGATAATACGACGAATTTTATTTTATGAAATTTTAGCAACAACTTTTCAATATAAATACTTTTTATAAAGATGTCCGTATGCGGGGTGACTTGCAACACTTAATTTTCATGGAATTTAGAGTCTTATAAAAGTGGAAAACTTTTGTATTAGGTCTACTTTACAATGAAATGAGTCACAGTTCATCAATCATCTTCAAACACTCGTTAAATGTATTGTTAAGTTAAGATATTTGACCTTGATGATTTAACGCCTCATATTCCCATACAAAAATGTCTCAATCATTTTCTTAAAAATGGGTAATCAAAATGCTCTTGTACTGGTTCGAATGCTTTAAATACATGAATAGTAATTCTTAACAAGTGCGACTAATGAGAAATATCAACATTTTGATGGCAAAAACTAAATTAGCACAGAGTGTTGCAAGTCACCCCGCATAAGGAAATTTGAAAAATTTCACCTTTTTTATGATTTTTGGTATGATAAAATAATTCGATTCAATCTTCTGTCACCTCATTCTGTAGGCGGGTCGACCATTAAAATTTCATAAAGGAATTTAGATTTTTAGATGACGTTTAGATCATGGTTTTGGTTGATTGAAGTTGAAAAGTGTTGCAAGTCACCCCGTTTGACGGTAAGTAAATCTGTATGCTTAACAACTTGGATATTCAAACATGAATAGAATATGCATGATTTGAATTAAGGCACCAATGAGAAGGAAATTATCATATGAATTTTGGTGATGACGAATAATCCCCAAAACATTGATTTTCACCTGTAACATATAACATCTACAAAGCTATATAAAATATTAAAAACATATTAACATTATATAAAGTTTTGGATTGGTTTACGTTCATGAGGGATTTAAAACATTTCTCGAACGTTATAAAATAGTTTAAATTCTGATAATGAGAAAACCTTACAAAGAACAATAAAAACATCTAGTCTATTCTAAAGTATCAAAAGGTGTTTCTGGAAAAAGGGCCTCCACAAGACAATGGTCCCCGGGCCCCCACATTTGTAAATACGGCCCTGAGTCCATAATATAAATCGTTTAGGCATAGAAGAACCAAAATTTCAAAATTTGCATTACTCTGATACTACATTTTTGGAAGAATAACTCGACCGTAAGTATTTTTCATATTATCTAGAGTTTTGTAGAGATGTTGGCATGAGCGATATTCAAGTGCCAGAGATATTTGGAGCACTGAAGAATTTAGACGCTTCAAAAAGTCCTGGGCATAACAACTTTCCCCAAATATGTCTGAAAAACATGACAAAAGTATTTCCGGTTTGTGAAATTCACTTCAAACTCATGCAATATGGGTATTTTTGAAACGTTACCGAAGAGCAAATGACGGAAATTATTGTCTGGCACCATTTTGGACATTCTATGTTTGGAAATATCTTTAAACCCATGTAATATGAATGTGTCTGGAACGGGACCGATGATATGATGCCGAAAATCGATATCTGATGCCATTTTTTAATCCTAAAATTTAATGTCTAAAATCTATATAAATAATATGGAATGGTGTTTGATTGTCACGAAATGGCTTCAGAACGGATCGACGGATTGACGTAAGTCTTTCGCTGTTGCACTCGACAAGGGATACGACGTGTTCATGCTAGGAAACAGTTCGGGAGAGTCACCTGAATGATCGAGAAATCGGGAGAAGACTAGTGTATCATTTTGTATGGGGTATTGTATGCCGATATTTGTTCCAATGTTTTAACAGTGGATATTCTATAGGGTGTCCCAGAAAGTATGGGCACGACTTCACCATACTGCCATTTCAAGACTAGTGAAGATAAAAATCTGATTTTTACACATTTGATTACTGTACCCAACAAGAGTAGATTGCGATTTTTTAATGAATAATTTAATTATTAATGTGTTGATTATGTAACATTTCTTTGAAGCATCTGTTATCAGTTCTGCATAAATCACATTATTTTTGCGCGACTTTGTTTTACATAAGTTAAAAAAAGACACTACACGTTAAGGCTTCCAGTGGGCTATTTGCCCTTTGAAGGAAGCACCACACTAAACAACGGACTAGCATGCAACACCCACTGGCACAGTCGGAAAACATTCCTGTCGAAAAGTTTTTCGGCCTGAGGCGGGAATCGAACCCACACTCCTTAGCACGATGCGGCTAAATGCCTTGGTGACACTAACCGCACGGCTACGAAGCCCACCAGAAAGTGCAGATAATAAAAATCTGAAAAATTATATTTATCAGCAATGATATGCTAATTGATCGAACTATCACTTATTCAAATTGAAATTTTAATCTTCAGCATGTAAAATTTGTATTGGAACAAAAAATCCGATTCCAGCCGTGGTCGATTTTAAGGTGAAGATGCATCGAAGCCAAACCTCAAACTTTCAAGAGCACAAATCTAGAGAACCAGACAACGGTTTGAGCTGAAAACTTAATCGATTGGGGGTGACCAATCGATTAAGTTTTCAGCTCAAACCGTTGCCTGGTTCTCCAGATTTGTGCTCTTGAAAAATTGAGGTTTGGCTTCGATACACCTTCACCTTAAAACGGTCAAAAACAAATCCTTATATTTACGTAAAAAACATGAATATAAAAAAAAAGTTACCTATCCAAGAGAATAGGGATTAACCTTTCGGAAATCTGAAATGTATTATTTTTATAACCATTTAAAATACCTGAAGAGCTATAACTTCGTGAGAGAAAAATACGAGATTTTTCGAATTTTGCAATTTCTTCAAGTGTTCTCTAGCAAAGCCAAATAAAATTTGAAACAAAAAATTATGTTAAACATGCTTGATACAATGTGTTTGAGCTCACCACGGCGAAAGATTTCAATAATAACATATTTTACTAGTTACTTTTCAACAAAAACAAAATGTGGGGTCTGTGCTGACCAAATAAGAATTGATTTTCTAAAATTAAAATTTTCAATGAAATAGCCTATAGAAAAATTCAAAAATATAAAAATATTTGATTGTTTGGAAAAGTACTATGATTTTCATTATCAAAGTCGTGCCCATACTTTCTGGGACACACTTTATGAAACTCATTAGTACTATACCAGAGAGGAAGCTTCAGAATCATTTTCAAAACATTATTTTCATTTATTCTTCTTTCTGATACTACAACAGCTAGTCCGTATTGGTGCAGCATATGACATAGTTGGCCTGAAAATTTATTTGAAGATCAAAGCTTGGGACAAAATTTTGATTTTCTGTACATAAGTGGATGCAGACATTTTATTTATTTGTTACGTTTGGCTTGAATGTCCTCAATGTGATTTTTGTAAGGTAAATTTTGATCTAGCATGAGCCCTAAATACTTAACTTCATCTGACCAATTCACTGTAACCCCTCTCATCGTGACAACATGTCTACTTGAAGGTTTCAAATATAGAGCTTTTAATTTTTGTGGGTATATATTATAGGTTGAGTTTTGGAAGCATCTCCTCTTCCATTTTTCAAGTATGAAGAAAACATATCCAAACTTTCTTGCAATCTACTACGTATGACACGCAGGCTTCGTCTTTAGTGGAGAAGCCTGTGTCAGTGTGCCATCAACAAATGAAGATTTTCAATATCCCTGTGGTAACTCAGGTGAATCAGATATTAAAATATTGCTATCCAAAATGCCTCAATACTACCTTGAGGAACACCAGCTCTAACAGGAAGTCTTTCAGATTATGAGTTCTGGTAATTAGTGTTCAATTTGACAAAAAACTTTGGATTATTCTTACAAAGTATGTTCGAAAATTAAAGTTTTTTTTCGTTATTTTACAATCAAGCCTTCATGCTTCTTCTATGTCTAGATGAGCAAGACCAATAGAATAGCCTTCAGATTTATTAGAACGAATCAAATTTGTTACACGTCAAAATTAATGAGTAGTTAAATATTGATGCCGGAATCCAAACTGTTCATTGGCAAAACTAGACCATGTTTATGATAACATTTTCGGCTGATTTGTTTGATACTGCATTTCGTTTTGCCACAATTCAATACATTTGCAGCATTTACAAGAATTAATTGAGTTTTTCCTAGTCTGAAAGACGTTCATAAAAAAAAGCGTTTTGAGACACTAATGCCATAATTACAAAGATATCATATAACAAATCGAGCTGTCCGAAACTGGGGAACAGTAGGTGCCAGGCTAAATTTGTAGTTCGGCCAAAATCACTTCAAAAATGGACATACTTTCATATTAGGATTGTGTTCCATTATGCTTGCGTGATCCAAATTATCTTGTCATATTGATTAAGTTCAAATTTAAGGCAGTATGTCACCTTTTCATCGATTTTCAACCACCTCTGTTTTTGTTTTCAGAAAAAAGCTTGTATATTTCAAGGATGTTTTTTTGCATAGGGGAACAAAAATCTCAAAATTTGCATTAGTCTAATGTACGCACTTGGTACTTAATTTCCTCAATGTCAACTTTTTTTTACAAATATGCAGTTTTGGACAGTGAAAAGAAATAGGTAATACTTCTCTCGTAGTTATTCCCAAATAATTTATGAACCACCCTGATGCTTATCTCTGCAACTCGATCTACATCAGAGTTTATCAAGTGTTTATGATATGCTATTTTAACCGAATTTACTAAAATATTAGAAACCGTTATATTAAAAAAAACAGCATTTGGACAAAATTTAAAGAATTGATTATTGATATACAGAAATTGACACCCAGAATAGCTAAACTATTAGCTGACGTAAGGAATGATATTATTATTCGAACCACTATCAGCTCTCATTAGAGGCGCTTCACCGTTGAAATCACTACTTCCTATCATGTCTATAATAAACACCCATTGGCTAAAAGATACGTAACAAATGAATTGAAAGCAATCATAATCGTTCAAAACAGGCTCTGCCGTACAGTTTTCTGGTTTCGATCAATGAATAGTCGTTTCAATTCAATTATCTTGAGCGGTATAATAAAGATGTCACACTGCGTGTTTCCATTGTCGAACATTAATGCTACGCCAGCCGGAGTCATATTCTATCCCATTCCATTATCGGCCAGTGCTGCGGTCTGCGCTACGTATTGATGGCTCCTAGAAACTTTTGAACGAACGGGAAGTGAAGCGCACTTTTCAGAGGCGTTCCATGCGAAATGAGTACAACATTATTGAATTCCGTAACATATCTTATATCCGATTATTGTAGTAGTAGAATAAGCTCAAAAGGGATTTGTTTCTGCAGCAACATCCTTTATTAAAGTTTGAATGATAAGTTTGTACTTACATTACAGTACTAACGTGCGTGGAACTTTTTTCTATATAATTATTAATTTAAAAAGCCCTCAAAACTAGTTCCAATACACAGAATTGAAATAAATTTTGAAACTTTGGGTTCTTATTCAATTTTTAACGTATATTTAGAATATGTAGAATATTGAATACCCCTAAACAATTCAATCATTGCTAAATGTTTTCTTCAAGAATCCCAGTTTTGTTTCGATTTTCTGCGTGGGATTCCTCCTACCAGTCCAGGTCACAAATTTGTCTGTTTCACGTGGAATACGTATGTACACATATTGACCCGTCTATCGACTAGCCAGCCAGTGTAAAGCATCAAATAAATGCCTACGGCTACGGGCGATTTTGGTGCGTAGGAGGTGGCGACGGTGGCCAATGGTCAACTGGTGTCACAACGGATAATGGGTGCACAATCCGAGGGGTAAAAGTCAATTTGGTTGTGCTTATATCTAGTTGCAACGTCCCATTGTCCGTAGAAACGTTTAGTGGTTATCGTGCTGGTAATGTCCAGTTTCATTATGTTTTATGAGACTAATTGTTGGCAAATTAATATGTTTTGCACAGTTGTGGCTTTTTGTGTGCACGAGTTTTAAGTAGGCAGATGCCAATCAGGGCGCACATCCAGCAGATGTTTCAGTTTACAGTGAAATTCCGAACCATACCATTCTATGTAGAAAAATATATTATTCTTCTTATTATCATTTCTGGTTTGAAGCTACAAAAGGAATTAGGCCAACTTCCCAAATGAATTACCTTCTTTACTATTGAAACACTTTACTTGGTCACTACTACATTAATTATTACTTTGTAACGTTTTGACTCAAATTAAAAACCGGTTTACATTCGGCACAATTAACTTTATATTTTGTTTAAATGTGTGATACTAGATTAGATACATTTATTAGTGAAATTTTTAATTTTTATATTTATTTATTCAAGTTGTTTGAAATCTGAATCAAGGTGTTCGAATTATGAGTCTGAATGAGAACTGTGTTCGGAATTATCATTACCTCAATCAGTGAGTTTTTCCACGAGAGTAAAATTATTTAAGATCTGCTTCGTAAAAATAACGTATGAGATTTTGAAAGAAAAAAAAATTCGTTGCGCTAAAAATGATTCAATCATAAAACCCATCATAAATCTGTAAAATCCAATGTTATTTTTACAATAGAAAGGTTTGTTGCATTTATAATAGAAAAACAATAAATGCTTTGCGTAAATATACAAGCCAATGAGTGAAACGGATAATCCAACTCATGAAAGTTTTGTTGGCTGATATGAGAATTTGAGATTTTCGCAACGCTGATCATTACTAGTTATCCCGACATACGTTGGTTGCCCTGTAGGATATGAAAAAAATCTATACAGTCAGGTCTCTTATTGAACACTGCCACCCACATTACGTCCACCGAGTTCACACAACTATCGTCCACTCGATTCAGGTGAAATTGGGTGGGTAAATTTTATTAAAGTAGTATTTTCCCCTTGATGAGTTTACCACTCTTCAAGCAAAAAGTTTTTCCAAATTTTTGAGAACGATAAATCAAGATTTTTATGAGCACAGTGTCCGTTCGGTTTTGGCAACTCGTCTTAAAATTTCATGTTGCCGCTTTTGGCAAAACGTCCAAAAATGTAATGTTACCAAAATCGAACTGGCACTACACAAGCTTGTTCATGTTTATCAGATGCAATTAAAGTCGCTATAACCCTTAAATGCTGGAAATATGAGTTAAAGCGGCACCTAATAGATATCTTTGCAAAAGGTGTTTTGCCTCGTAGTAAGATTCGTATTAGAATCCGCTGGGATCCTCTTAGGATCTGTTAATATCACGCTAGGTTTTGTTAGGATTCCGGTAGGATCCGCGAGGATCCTGCTAGGATCATGTTTTGATCATGTTAGGATCCCGCTTAGCGTTGGGCGATTTTGAATCGATGTTCCAAAAATCGATGTTTGCGTTCCTTTTAATCGATTTTTGAATCGATGTTTGGAGCATCTTAAATCGGGTGAATCGATTCTTTTCATTCGTTTGTGGAAAAGAAACCATATTTTGAACTAATCTTGAAGTAGTATACCTGTTTGATTGATTTTCGAAACTGATTTGATTTAAAGATGGTGAAAACGAATGCAAACGCATTTGGTTTCATTTCAATATGCATAAATTTAAATTTTCATTCGATTCGAATCGATTCGAAAACATCGATTCAAAGGATTCGATTAAATCGGTGAATCGATTCGGAAGCTCAAATGTGAATCGATTCAGTAACATCGATGTTCTGGACAAATTTGCCCAACGCTAATCCCGCTAGGATCCGCTACGATCTCGCTAGGATCCACTAGGATCCCGCTGGGATCCACTAGTATCTTGCTAGGATTCGCTAGGATCCAGCTAGGATTCACTAGGATCCCATTAGGATTCACTAAGATCCCGCTAGAATCCACTAGGATCTGGTTTTGTTCTGATATCCCTTTCGGGACGGACCATATTTGAGTGATTATTTCAAAATTTATCTTATAAACTCACCATCTCGTAGAACAAAACTTTGTTTATTTTGGCTAATCTACCATTCCATGAACTTTTTTGGGTCAAATTCAGACCAGCACAATTGTGCTGTTCCGTCCCCAAGGCGGTCGATGTTCGAAAAAAAAAATATTTTTTTTTTATTTTTTTAGAACATTGTTCCATTTTTTATTTCGTCATTAGGGTGCTCTTTCGTGGCCCAAAAGTTCAAAAAGAATTTAGTTTTTTTAATGTGCTTTAAAAATTAAAAAATAATAGTTTAATTTATAAGATTTTTTTCATAAATGGTTCGAAAACAATGTACGAGAGATAAAATACTTCATATTCTCTCTAAGATTCAAAGAATTAGGTGACGATGACGTTTACCTATCGCTTTAATTCAAGAACTAGTCTACGTCATAGAAAAATGGGTAAACATACATGTGTGAATAACTTGAAAACTAATTGTCTCAACTAAACCGTCTTGGTTTTGCTATGTTTGTTTATATCCTCAAAAATTATATAAGATTTTTTTCTCAAAAATTTTTGGAATAAAAATCAAAATTTAATAAACAATAAACTTTCGATTTTTTTAGTGGAATACCTATAAATAAATGACAACCGAATTTAGTGTACCATTTAATTCCACTAGAGTTTGTATAATTTAGGCCGTTATCAGTCATGTACTAGACTCGAAAGTTAAGTTATTTTTTTAGAAACCCCCTCCAAACTCTTTCACTTACTTTATCTAACATAAACACCACAGAGAAACAGACGTAACACTTAGAATAAATCGCGATCAAAATCATAGTCGCGAAAACATGTACGCCCAATGCTAAAAACACTGTAGTTGGCCGATGGACCAACAGGTGGCGGTAGTGTGTAAACGTCAAACACGAACAAAAACGACACGAGCGCTGCGGGTGGTCGATTGACCACCTACCATATATTTGAATCGGTCGTTAAAAAGTTAATCGATGGACAGCGATGAGAGTGTGACGTCTGTTTGTCTGTGATAAACACTATCACTTTTAAAAACACATAGCCCTCCATCAAATGATACTTAAACGATGTTTTTGTAAAGGTTGGTAACGTGGAACTGATGAATTTTTAATAACTGGCATCATTCATTTCATTCCTAGAATTTAAATCGAAACGTCAAAACACAGACAAACAGACGTAGCACTTAGAACAAATCTCGATCAAAATCATAGTCACGAGGACATGTACGTCCAATGCTAAAATTTGTGTGTTTGGCCGACAGGCCAGTGTGTAAACGTCAAACACGAACAAAAACGATGCGAGCGCTGCGGGTGGCGGATTGGCCACCTGCCATATTTTTGAATCAACCGTTCAAAAGGTGGTCGATGGACAGTGATGAGAGTGTGACGTCTGTTTGTCTGTGGTCAAAACATTCAGTATGCGTAAGCAGCTTCCCTATGCTCACTATCACGATTTTTCTCAAGCCTTTAGTACATGCACTGTCTCACTTTCGTACACCCCCATTCCCCTGAATGATTGACGTAATTTTTGAACGTTTCCCAAAAATTTTACTTTTTCTTAAGCTTTGCTATAGGAGATTTAAGACAATAAATGTGATTCCCAATCTATTTCAAATATGCACTTATAAAAAAAAGTTAAACCAAAGCTATGAGTTTCTGTTACATAGTTTTTGTACGGTACATACTTTTTATGATTCGTATGTAATCACTTATTAATGTTTCAATGCAATATTATGCACTATTGTGGACATTAGAACCAGGGTTGGGACATCTGGAAAACAACATACACTGTAAAAAAAATGTCATATTTCGAAAATAAAACTTCAATATCCATTTTCTCAGAAATTCTTTTTTTTATTTTTTTTAGTTTTTTATATGTTAAAGTAGACAAAAAATGAAGTCTTTTGCACAGTGGGTCAAGATGGAGAAATCATGGACAAAAAAGATTTTTTTTTAAAAAAGATGAATTTTTGAAAATGGTCATAATAAAATTTTTAAATGTTTTTGAACTCGATTTTATGAAAGTATGCAAAATTTACAACAAAAAAAGGATACGAGAAAATCAGACTAGCTTTTACCGTTTTAAAGATACAGCGATTTTAATACAAATTTATGATATAATTTTCAATTTTCGGTAATTTTCGATGTTTTTCGAGGCTCATAAGCCTAGAAATTTGTTCATTGTCTGAAAGAGCAGATAATTTTTGACTAAAATGTTTGAAAAACGGGGCCCAGATAGCCGTAGCGGTAAACGCGCAGCTTTTCAGCAAGACCAAGCTGAGGGTCGTGGGTTCGAATCCCACCGGTCGAGGATCTTTTCGTAAAGGAAATTTTCTCGATTTCCCAGGGCATAGAGTATCTTGCCTGTATCGTAGTATCGTACCTGCCACACGATATACGCATGCAAAAATGGTCATTGGCACAGTAAGCTCTCAGTTAATAACTGTGGAAGTGCTCATAAGAACACTAAGCTGAGAAGCAGTCTCTGTCCCAGTTGGGACGTAATGCCATAGGAGGAGGAGGTTTGAAAAAATATTGATAGCTTTATGAGTAGAGGAGTAACGTGCCCAGTTGCCTCACACAAATATACCCGATGTTTTCTTAAAGTACAGCATGTTGGTATATTTTTGTGTTCGGACAGAAACGTACCTATTAGTTGATTCAAGTACCCATGTTGGTATAAAAATAAACCTGATGCAGCAAAGACACAAGCAAGTGATAAACAAGCAAGTGATAATCAAGTGAAAAGTAAAAGATAGCTTAGAACAATGAAGTATAAAATGAACAATATAAAAATAGAAAGATCTCTTCTAGTCTTTGCCAATTTAAGGAAAACTATGACACGGTGCCCCGACAGACCGTTATTATGCAAAAAAATTGTCCATCAAATCTGAGTACAGGGCTCGATTTCTTATACTATTCTGCACCTCTGGGCCAATTTTTAAAAAAATCCCTAGGAGGAATTTCGAGAAATCTGGATTTGAAGTTTTTGACTCAAAATTCCAATATAAACCATATGAAAATTACGTAAAGCACTGAAAAAACCTACAAAAATGCCAAAAAAAGTTGGCCAAACTGTTCTCAACATGTATACAATTGTTAGCGTTGTTAAAATTATAAATATTTACAACTGACTTAACTTACCGGATTGACTTAAGTATGTTTTAACAAGGTTTAACCCAGTACACTTAGAATAATAGAATGAAATCCAAGACATAAGTTTCAATATGATATTGATGTTATATTCGATAAACGTGAATTATTCAATTCGGAATATTATTTATTAAGAGCTTTTTTTTTTCGACTTTCCCACTAAGTAACCAGCCCACTAAAGTCTGCCGTATTTATTTTGCTTAATAAAATTTGGTACTGCTCTTGATGTTCACGTCTAGTTTTCTACCGAGTATTGCCCTCAGCATTCTACGTAAAAAATATCCTGTTCTACATTCTCAGTTACAACATGATTTCAACTACACCGATTTCAACTTCAGAGTCGACTTCAAAGAAATCCTCAATAAGTACTACTTAACAATCAACATCACTGTCCATAAGGTCTACATAGAACATGGGACAAGTAGGCGTAGAAGGGCAGAATAGGACTTCCTGCAACCATTTACTTCGTTTTAATAGAACCCATCGTCAATCTGTTTATTGATTTCTAGGTCGCGTTCGACTCAGTTACGAAAATCTAGATGTGGCAAGTTATATCATAGACTTAAAAGGAATATGTTAATATCTTAAGAGGAACAGGGAAAGCCGATTAAGCTAAGAAATACAATCAAGTGTGAGAATTGTTGACGAGTAGGCACTTTTTTTTGTTAAATTGCATGAAATACAAAATATATGAGTTTTCAAATTTACTGTCCAGTATTGCGTTTTGTCGCATTTACTCCTTGGTGACTCTATTAGAATCGATCGAGTGAAGTATAACAAGGTTTCACTATTTTGATGATGGACAACTAGGATAAGTTGCCATTTACACTATTCAAAGGTATATGGTATATGGGGCCCAGATAGCCGTAGCGGTAAACGCGCAGCTATTCAGCATGACCATGCTGAGGGTCGTGAGTTCGAATCCCGCTGGTCGAAGATCTTTTCGTAAAGGAAATTTTCTCGATCCCCAGGGCATAGAGTATCTTCGTACCTGCCACACCATATACACATGCAAAAATGGTCATTCGGCTAAGAAATCTCTCAGTTAATAACTGTGGAAGTGCTCATAAGAACACTAATCTGAGAAGCAGGCTTTGTCCCAGTTGGGACGTCAACGCCAAAAAGAAGAAGAAGAAGATGGTTGCATGTGGAGAAATAAACAGCCTCAATTGTGTTAGTGCTGAGACAGTACTTGATGGAGATGTAGTTGAAGTTGTTGAAGAGCCATAGAACACTTGTGACCTGTGATAATGATGTATCTCGTTTAATAAAAACACATATTCTGGCTACGAATATCTCCTTTCAGGGGTTCGTAACCAGCTTAGGGACCCGCAACTTGCAAAGGGGAACGACATTTCTACACTGTTGCTTGATAAAGGCTTATCTGACTTCATAGATCCGTTAATAATTTGCCAAAACACCTCACGATCCTTTATCATACAACAATGAAAAGTGTTTTCAATGATACAGTAATACCTCGATATAACATAACCTCTTTATAACGTAACTCGATATAACGTAAGTTTTTTTTTTGTCCTCATTTATTTTTACATTTTTTTTTTAAACATGGTTAATGAACTGCTATGAACATTTTTCAAGATTCAAACACCAACCAATACTGAATCAAAGCAATTCAAGCGTTTACTATCACTGAATCCAGTCATAAATCGATATCGAAATTTCTCGACGGATTCTGAGGATGCCTCCAGATATTCCTCCAATAATTGTTCCATGGGCTTATCTTCAACTGTCCTGGTATTCATGTATAAAACTTAAAACCTATTCTTAAAATAATTCCGACAGGGATATTCCAGAAATTCCACAAGTTGACCCTCCTGATATTCATGTGTAATTTCTCCAGAATACAAAGTGGATTCAACTATGAATTCTTCAAACAATTCCACATATGATACCTTATATTTTCCGAAGTCTAGAAATTTATAAATTATATCAGCATTTTTTCATGAATTCTTCCAGTGGCCCTTCAAAGAACAATCCAGTTATAATTCTTGGAATGCTCTACAAATGATTTAAAAAACCGTACAGGTATTCGTTCAAAAACCTGAAGAACAATTTTCTTGGAATTTCTCCACCAATTTAATTATGATTTTCTGCAGAACTTTTCACAAATATTTATGCAGAAACCATTCTATATACTACTTAAGGTTCTTCAAGGATTCTATGTGAAATGAAATCTTTCATTGATTCCATCACGAATTTCTAGAGAAATGATTCTTTTTCATTGTGTTCTTCAAGTAGGTAATTCTTGATAAGTTTTGAAAATTTTCTATGGATGTTTTTTATTACAAAAATATATTCAGGGATTCCAAAAACTGAGCATCCTCCTCCTGAGATCCCCCAGAAATTTATCCTTACAGACTACCGAAAATTCCACAACGTATACGTTCAGAAACTTTTGCATAAAAAATTACTCAAAGATAGTTCTTGTTTTTGATAGTTTTCTAGTGATTTCTTCATGAATCCTAAAAAAACATTTTTCAAAGAATTCTTGGGACATTCATTCTAAAATTCTGTCCAGAAATTACAAAAAGATTTGCTTTAGGAGTTTAACCACGAGTTCCTCATAACAAAATTCTTGAAATTCCATAACTGCTTGCTAGAAATGTTCATGGATTGCTCAATATTAACATTTTTAAAGATTTCTGAAAGATCTCATTTATGAATTTATTTAATAGTTTCTCCGAGGGTTCAAGGATTCCTCCAAAGTTTTTTCCTGAATAAATTTCATTGGGAATACTACAATAAAAAGGTAAAAGTAAGAAATAAAACAAAAAGAAAAATATAAAAAAATTACATACGGAAAAATATATTTTAAAAATATGTGGGATAAACTGAAAATGGCTGCTTGTTCAATAATATCAATGTAAGACCCATTTTCTCACCAAACAATATATGAAGAACGAAATTCTGAAAAAAAAAAAAAATATTTTGCTTCGATATAACGTAACCTCGATATAACGTAACGAAAATAAAAATCAAGTTACGTTATATCGAGGTATTACTGTAATGCAAAAAGAGCAATGATGAATGCAAGCATGTCCAAATGAAATAACATTGCTAATTTTCCCTGTATTCTGTATTCCTTGATTCTTGGCTCTCTAACCATACTTATTTAAGAACATGGGCAAAGACTATTAAGCAAATAATGTACGGCAAACTTCAGCGAGCTGGCCATTTAGTGCGAATGCCGGAATAAAAAGTTGCATCATTCAGGTGGAAGTCAGCGGCCCGTGAAAAACATCCGCGTAAGTTTATTCTGATATTGACTTGAGCGTACCAGAGCAACTAAATCATTCCAGATTGGAAACAAACTTTTAATACTTGTTCTAATCGACTATAACGTAATCACATGCCTTACCTTCTAACCATTATTGTGCTAGATTTATTCTAAGATCCTTTTTTTCCGAAATAATAACATTGTTAATAGTAAATTTATTTGTTTTACCTTTCAATCGGTTTAACGTAGAAAACAACAATCAATTAAACTTACACTAGTAAACTGTGAAAAAAAACACACTTAAGCCACTCCGGTAAGTAAAATCAGTTGTAAACATCTCTAATTATTACAACGGAATCTATTTTATACTTATTAGGAACCGTTTGATCAACTTTTTGAACGTTTTTGTAGGTTTTTTCAGTGATTTTACGTAATTTTAATATTGTTTATATTGGAATTTTGAGTCAAAAACTTCAAATCAAGATTTCTCGAGATTCCTCCTAGGCATTTTTTTAAAAATTTGCCCAGAGATGCAGAATAATATAAGAAATCGAGCCCTGTACTCAGATTTGATGGACAATTTTTTTGTATAATAGCGGTCTGTCGGGGCACCGTGTATGATATAGATGTGAATGGCATTTTTTCGCAACATCGCATGGCAAAGGGCCCTGCGATGCATTAGGGGGAACAATAAAACGCATGGCTACAAGGGCTAGTCTAGCTAAAGAACGTGAACATCCCATCAAAAATGACAAGGAATTATTTGATTGGGCTCAAAAGCGAAAGGAGGAGCATCTAACACAAATTTTCTTTTTTTTATGCAACTACAACAAAGTATGAACATATCAAGGAGCAGCTTAATAAACAACATTCGAAAGCAATAACTATTCAGGGAACACAAAAATACCATTCATTTATTCCAGTTTCCGTAGATAAAATAGAAGTTAGGCAATTTTCAAACTGTAGTAAAAAAATTGTAAACATTATGAAAAAGTAAGACATCTGTATCAAAATAGGACGCTCCATCATTGTATGAGAACATGAAATAAAATGCTTTCAGAAAAAAAATATTCTTTATTTTATCAACTCGAAAAACATCCGAAAACAACCAAAAGTTATGAATTTTCAGTAAATTTAATTTTAAAATCGCTGTATCTCGGAAACGGTAGCAATTTGCAAAATTTTCCCATATACCTTTTTTGTTGCAAATTTTGCGTACTTTCATAAAATCGGGTCGAAAAGCATTTATTTAGACCATATTGAAAAATCAACCTTTTTTAAAAAATCATAACTTTTTTGTCCATGATTTCTCCATCTTGACCCACTGTGCAAAAGACTCCATTTTTTGTCTACTTTAAAATATAAAAAAATAAAAAAAATCAGAAAAACGATTTTCGAGAAAATGGATTTTTTAAGCTTTATTTTTGAAATAAAAAAAAATACAACATTTTTTTACAGTGTATATTTTTTCCAGATAGTTCCAACAATAACCTAAAACTTTGCGGAAGGCACCAAACCGATCAGACAAATAGTTTCTGAGTTTTTATTTTTTGAAAATTGTTAAGGTTTTTTTTTCTTAGGCCCTTCTCAAAAGTAACGCTAGGGTAAAAAATGGCGAACCGATGATGCAAATAGGCATTTTTGGGTATAAAGAAAGCATATGCCAAATTTCAGCCAAATCAAAAAATACAAAAGTAAACCGACATTCGAATTCAAATGGAACCGCTCATATACATTTTCGTATTGCCAGAATCGAACGAAAAAATACTAGAATCGATCCGCGTCAAAATAGAACGGGCAGTGTACTAAATATTATATATATCGAAATGCAAATAAAACTTTAAATTCATTTTCAATTCAAATACATTCTTAATTATAATTCGGAGATCGCAGCCAGCCGTGCTCGCGGGCGGCTGCGTTTTGAATTTTCTGTCACGTTTACTTAGGTTACGCGTTTTTTTTTTTCGGATCGGCTGATGGTGCTATGACACCTGTCGATGTTCTATGGGCAAATGTTTTTGAAGTAATTTAAGGGTTTTTTTTTCGCGGACATTTATTTTAAAGATAATTTGTTACGTGATTTTGCAGTGGTTCGGCAGACACTACGCCACCCGTTTAGTTTTTGTTTTATCTTTCGTTTGTGATAATTGTGATTCCGCGTTCCGCATTGGATTTTTTTCGCAATTTAGCTTGTGCTTTAAACAATTCCTGCCAAGACAAGTATTTGTGTAGTAAAATAAGACAAAATAAAAATGGTGAAATTTTAGTTAAAAAGCCACACAATGCAAAAAATGTGTTTTGGTAAATGCGTAAAAATGTGCACCTGACGTATGATCGATCGTGACCATATTCTCGCGTGAAAGGGGATGGAAGCGCAGTAGATTGAAGCTTACAAGCACATGACAGCTACACCGTGGCTTTCGATGAACTTGGTGAGATAGTTCTGATTTTTTTAAGTTATTTGCACATCAAAACAAATAGGGGAAAGTGGTCCAAAATTCCACTTTGATGATATGTGGCGTTTTCGCGGGTGTTAATAATGTTTCATTTTATATTCACAAAAAAATAACACAATTCATGAAAAAGTTTCATTTATTCAAGATACATACATCTGTCAAACGGGAGGGAGGTCTGAGTTACCTTACTTTTCGTTTCAGAGAGCGAGTAAGGGCGGTTAAGCCTAGGCGTCAGAGTCAGGACATACGGGAGAGATACCTTTCTTAGCAACTCCACTCCCAACGATTTTGCCCGAGCTCCCTGAATGGAGCGGTTGTCCTCACAATATTTAAAAGTATTCCGTCTATCATGTTATTGATTCGTGAATAAGCTAATCGCCGAATATTTTTAAATTACCTTCAAACCCCAAGTGTGCACAGTGGGCCTGGTCATTTTAATATTTGTATCGAATTATTGATATGCTGCAAATATTAATCCCTGGCCCCGATCACAGGGTTTGACGGTGCCAAAGTAGAAGGTGCACCATAATAATACCCGTCTGTGAAACATATCACCTTCCCAATACTTTGGCACACCTCTAACGGTTCATGACTTATCATGAAACGGCTGCATTCAGGCGGAGGATCTGTTAATATGTTTCGGCATATTATCAGGTCCTCTTCGAACGGAGGGACCGCCAGGGCTCATTAGTTACTTATAAACCAGTGCTGGTTGTTGATGGTTCTGTTCGTTTAACACGAGCTGTAGCATCCTTTGTACTAATCAGTAATGGTTGTTAAGTTTCGAAGCTAACGTGTGATCAATCGTTTTATAATGCAACATAAGAATGGGTGTTTGGTGGAACTGCGCGTAATACTCGTTGTTATTAAATTTAGTGATTGTGAGGGTGCTAATAGTGATTTTATAATAAAATCTATGGTGATGAAAGTTTGAAAATGAAATTGGAAGTGATTCTGATAGTTTTGTTTATATTTAATAAATAATGATTATGTATAATGATGTGAACTCTACTAATTTAATAAATGCCATAATACATTTTGCAACCATTTCTCTGAATATAAACATTATTGCCTAGTTCTTCAAACATGCATGATAAAAGTGTTAATAATGACAGCGAGTGCAGAAGAATGGATCGAAGTGATTTTGTTTTACTGTAACTTTCTTGATAGTGCTAAATTGTAATTTGAATAGTAATGACTCTACAGCAACAAAAATAATGAAACATTTAATTTAATATCTTTGAATTACTTAGTAATGCTAGGGTAAGGGATCTAATTTTCGACCCAGTGCTAGTTTTCGACCCATTGATAGAACGAACGTTATTTAAATTACTGTTTAAAATTTTGAAACATTTATGAATCACTGGAATATGCCATTACTGTTATACTTGTCGTGATCCAATAACAATTACATTTATATTACAAAGCTATGATGCTAAATTGATTGATCTGATTTTCCGGTGTCTGAATCAGTCCTTTTTTCTTCCATTGATGAAAAATTTCCACATTTGAAAAAGGCTCAAATCAGTATAAAACTGGTCAAAGCGATGCCTAATAGATAAAGTTTGATGAAAAGTGATCAAATTTAGGCATATTGTATTGAAATAAGTGCATCTATAAGCGAGAATAAATTTTATTTCTCGTTTGAAATTGTGCGAAAATTGAAACACCAAGTTCCAATTTTCGACCGGTCGAAAAAGCATGTCGTGATTTCAGCGGATGAAGTGTTTTAGTTTTCGACCCTTCATCAAAAGTAAACATCGTTCATAAAGGTGGTGCTTCTATTTTAGAGTTAAATTACTTGTTTCAACGGGTTTTAACCAAAATGGTGGGAAATATAATGATCTTGCTTCAATTTCATCAAAAAGATATGGATTAACATATTACAGCGCCCAGAACAGTACAGGCAAGTCTACGCAGAAAGCGACATCCAGCAGCAGCATCAGGTAGTCAACAAGAACTTGGTTATGGAAAAGGCACAACTATTTTAAAAATGATCATCCAGGTGAATTGGTAGGGCAAGATAAATAAATTCGCAAGATTGTTAGAATGGAGCGAAGGAGAGAATACAAAATAAGAAACAAGAACACGCTGATACAAAACGAATCAAAAATAATTTGAAATGAAAAAAGAAAATAATGTACCGAAACGACTCATAAAAACAAAGTCTAAACCTAAAAACTAGTCAAAGTCGAGTGCTAAAAGAAGAATTTGATTTTTTTTCAAATTTGAACAACTAAATAATGAAATAAAATAAATGTTTTAAACTAAATGGTGTTACATGCTTAAATGAAAATATGCCATTGCTGTACTATATCCCATCGCAACAATTACATTACATTCTAATGTAGTTTGTTCCACGTAAAATCGTTTCAATGGTAGAAAAATACCTAGATGAGTGTCCATGAATGTCGGTTTTCCTTTGTTATGATATCGTAGTCCACAACTTAATCACGCAATACCACAAAACAAAATATTAGATTTATTGATAATACAATGACGAAACATTTTACATTCAATATGCTTCGTAATTAACTAATTGTAAAATTTATCATTGTCACCACATTGAGATCTTCAAAGGATGTGATCCCACTCAGAACCAGTATTTATGACATTCACGAGCCTTCCATTGCTCTATCGAATAATAATTGTGAAACTACTTATCATAAAATTTGTTACTGAAATGAAAAGAATACTCTGTTCCCATTGGGATGTAATTCTAAGAAGAAAATAATCGAAGAATGTTCAATAATAAATTGATTATATTTGCACATACATTTTTTTATATTGTTAGTATCATTTCAAACATTACATTTATTTCTTATATCTAGGTGTTCTGTGTTATTAGACAACACTATCATCCTAATTTGGTAAAACAAATTTAAGATTTTATTAACATTTTATTAACAACATATTACATTTCATTTGCCGTAGCAGTTCAGATTTTTTACAGGTGAGTTGATTTCACCTGCTTATAAAATTTTCGCACATACATTAATGTTTAAAACTTACCGCATTGCCTTTAAATTATAAAAGTACTCTCAAATAGAGAAAAAGTGAATTCATTCCTTTCAGATAAGCACAAACTTGATATAAATTTCGTAGAATAGTGTTTTCTTCATGCTATATACCGACTATATTGTTTCAATTTGGCACAGGTCGAAAATTGGCACATGCATGGGTCGAAAAATAAAACAATGGGTCGAAAAATAGCACAAAGAGATAAGGTAATTTATCCCTAAAAATACAAAAAATATAATGAAATATCATCTGATAGAAGCTATACATGAACAAATATTATGTTTTTTTATTCGATTGCCAAATTTGAATATTAGTTCATGATTTTTTCCCGGGTTTTTAGAAGTTTTTCATTCCTATGCTGGTTTCATGGGTCGAAATATAGTGCTTTTACCCTAACGGATTGTAAATGGTAAAAACAATAAATTTATATGAAAATGGTGTGATGTGAAAAGTAATATAATGGAAAGTATATCTGAAGCGTATTACGAAATTTGATGAGTGATAATCGGTGATATACGTGATAGTGTCGAAAACAAAAGTGACGATAGTGAGTGATGAAATGAAATGGGGAATGAGGACCTTTTAACCTTTACGTTACCGGCCTCCGACAAGGCATTTTCAAATGGCTGCCATTTCGTCAATTTCCATTCGATTTTTTTGAAACCACCGTCAGTTTACTTTAAAAAGGTTTCAGTTATTTGTCATAAATGGAGAATGCTGAATTCGGAACCATGCCGGAGATATTCCGGATTGTGCTGGGGTCACGAGGGTGCCAAATTCGGGAAATGTGATTATTTTTTTATTTATTTCAGCTACAACACTAAAGTTTTTATGTAAAACGTGAGATAATGGTCGATTGTCATCATTTCAACATAATTTGAATAAGTGGACCGTTCCGGAACATCGTAGCCGGTTCCGCCAGGGCCAGTTTGGGGACATTTCCGTTTTATGTCCAAAGCATACCGTGCGACGTCTCAATCTTAATAAATTCGGGAGAACATGTCAATAAAGGAAGAATAAACTAAATTTCAATAGATTTGGCCACTCCAGAGCACCTGACACAGGTTCCGCCAGGGCCTCTTTGAGGACATTTCCGTTTTTTGTCGGAAACATACCGTGCGACGTATCAATCTTCGTGAATTCGAGAGAACATGTCAATAAAAGAAGAAAAACTCCGGAAAAATAGATGTGGCCACTCCAGATTCTGGCACAGGTTCCACGAGGGCCTATTTGGGGACACTTCCGTTTTATGTCCAAAACATACCGTGCGACGTCTCAATCTTCTTGAATTCGGGAGAACATGTCAATAAAGGAAGAATAAACTGAATTTCAATAGATTCGGCCACTCCAGAGCACCTGACACAGGTTCCGCCAGGGCCTCTTTGAGGACATTTCCGTTTTTTGTCGGAAACATACCGCGCGACGTATCAACCTTCGTGAATTCGAGAGAACATGTCAATAAAAGAAGAAAAACCTCGGTAAAAACAGATGTGGCTACTCCAGATCTCCTGGCACAGGTTCCACGAGGGCCTCTTTGGGGACATTTCCGTTTTATGTCCAAAGCATACTGTGCGACGTCTCAATCTTCTTGATTTCGGGAGAACATGTCAATAAAGGAAGAATAAACTAAATATCCATAGATGTGGCCACTCCACAGCACCTGACACAGGTTCCGCCAGGCCCTTTTTGAGGACATTTCCGTTTTTTGTCGGAAACATACCGTGCGACGTATCAATCTTCGTGAATTCGAGAGAACATGTCAATAAAAGGAGAAAAACTCCGGAAAAAACAGATGTGGCCACTCCAGATCCTGGCACAGGTTCCACGAGGGCCTATTTGGGGACACTTCCGTTTCATGTCCAAAACATACCGTGCGACGTCTCAATCTTCTTGAATTCATTCTTTGCGGATAATAGATGAAATCTCGAAAGGGTTCCAAATTAGATAATTGCTGGCTAGATTATTGTTTAATTTCTGATGAAATCCTTAACATATTCTAAGCAAAATTTTCATTCTGTTGCAAGTGGAATTCCTCCATTCATTAGTAAGCAGTACGATTGACGGAACTGACGTTTGGTCGAATTTACACTTCTTTAAACGGGCAATGGGTTGTTCTTTTTTATGCCGTCAAAACAATTAACACCAGTAAATATGCCAATGGTCAGTAAGCCAAAGGGATTTCATATATCATAAGAATGTTTTCATAGTGTATTCATGAGGAGTTTCAAAGCGAATTCGTTTTAAGTTTTTATCAACAAATTTATTGAGTAATTAATAGAAAATTTTCTTCAAAGTTTACAATAGAGTCTTGGTAACATTCTAGCCAAAACCTTTTTAGGATTCTTGTTGTATTTCTGATGATGTTCGAAACAAAGTTCTGGTGGATTCCTTGTTAGTTTTCTTCTCAGCTTTCTGCTGAGTTTTAACTAGTTGCACAGTGCATTCCTGCTATGGCGTATTCATGAAGATCTGCATAACAGGTTTTCCAAAAATCGTGGAAAACATCCGTTCAGAAAGATCCTGCCTAAGACTGTCAGAGAAGCCACATCAGTTTGTATGTATTTTATCCTTGATTTATTTGAATACTTTTCAGGATTTTCATTATGCTTATCCCGTGGCACATCATGTTTTGTTCAAATAACGGAAAATTTTCAAAAAAGGTTTTCGGCGAAACCTTTTTCTTGTGCTCTGGAGTAGCCAGATCTGTTGGCAGCGAGGTCATTCTTCATTTATTAACATATTCAAATAACGGTAATGTCATAAAATATGCCTTTCTGGAATCTGTACGTGATGCTCAGGAGTGGAAACACAGGGTCTATACCTCATGAATTGATATGTTCTGTCGAATTCATGAAGATTGAAACGTTGCACAATAGGTTTTGGACATGAAACTGAAATTTCCCCTAAGAATCCTTGGCGGAACCAGTACCAGGTGCTTAGGAGTAACCTAACGAGTTGATACCGAGTTCATACTTCATTAATTGACATGTTCTTTCGAATTCACGAAGATTGGCACGTCACACGGTTTGTTATGGATATAAAACAGAAATATCTCCAAGGAGGCCCTGGTGGCACCTGTACTTGGAGCTATGGAGTGGCCACATCACATGTTAATAAGTTGATTCTTCCTTTATTGACATGTTTTTTTTTTACAATTCACAAAGATTGAGACAAAAGTAGAAATATCCCCTAAGAAGACCTTATGGAACCTGTGCCAGAAGCTCTGGAGTGGCCAAATCTTTTATTATCGTGTTATTTTTCATTTATTGACTAGTTATTTAAAATTAATTAAGATTGAGATGTCGCACGGTATGTTTTTGGATATAAAATGGAAATGTTCCCCAAGAAACCATCGTAGAACCTGTGCCCGGAGGTCTGGAGTGGCCACATCTGTTCGTATCGAGCTTTTTCTTCTTTTATTGACAAGTTCTCTCGAATTCACGAAGATTGATACGTCGCACGGTATGTTTCTGACAAAAAACGGAAATGTCCTCAAAGAGACCTTAGCGGAACCTGTGTCAAGTGCTCTGGAGTAGCCAAATCTACGGATATTTAGTTTATTCTTTCTTTATTGACATGTTCTCCCAAATTCAAGAAGATTGAGACGTCGCACAGTATGCTTTGGACATAAAACGGAAATGTCCCCAAAGAGGCCCTCGTGGAACCTGTGCCAGGAGATCTGGAGTGGCCACATCTGTTTTTACCGGGTTTTTCTTCTTTCATTGACTTGTTCTCTTGAATACACGAAAATTGATACGTCGCACGGTATGTTTCTGACAAAAAACGGAAATGTCCTCAAAGAGGCCCTGGCGGAACCTGTGTCAAGTGCTCTGGAGTAGCCAAATCTACGGATATTTAGTTTATTTTTCCTTTATTGACATGTTCTTCTGAATTCAAGAAGATTGAGACGTCGCACGGTATGTTTTGGACATAAAACGGAAATGTCCCCAAATAGGCCCTCGTGGTACCTGTGCCAGGATCTGGAGTGGCCACATCTGTTTTTTCCGGAGTTTTTCTTTTTTTATTGACATGTTCTCTCGAATTCACGAAGAATGATACGTCGCACGGTATGTTTCCGACAAAAAACGGAAATGTCCTCAAAGAGGCCCTGGCGGAACCTGTGCCAGGTGCTCTGGAGTGGCCAAATCTATTAAAATTTAGTTTATCCTTCCTTTATTGACATGCTCTCCCGAATTCAAGAAGATTGAGACGTCGCACGGTATGTTTTGGACCAGTCTTCCCAAACGAACACCGAACACGTTGGTTCGGGCGGTTTCGGTACTCTCCTTGTACTCTGTTTTCGTGTGCAAACCGAAACGCTCGAAACTGAACCTAAACCCAAACATGTGTAAAGTGAACATCGGTGCAAACGCCGGTTCGAAAACCGGTCCATTTGTACCTCGATAGCAACCGTGGTTCAAATTTGGTGTAAATCTTCGGTTGCATTCGAGCTTCAGAAATGATGACACAAACGGAGAGACAGAAAATTGTTGATATCCACGCTTATCAATTTCTACTTATCGTGTCTTGTTGTTTGATATAGTAAAATCCTGGGTTTTTCATAAAGTTCCCACTGAATGTTACTCAAAGTATCGATCTCAATTGATCTGCTTAAATAAAACATTTGTTCAAGCCTCAAGGGTCTTGCGATTTGAACCAAGAAGTTCCATATATGATCGTAGAAATTTATCCGCGTGGATTTCAACCGTTCTCTGTCTGTCTGCTTTGTGCCATTATTTGAACCCAAGTTTGAACCAAAGTTTGAACCGAAGTACACATGTACCGGGTTCGGTTTGATACACTGGTACAGAGACGAAGCGCGTTTGTGGTTCAACACAAGTTGCAATGTTCAAACCAAAGTTGCACATCGGCTCGGTTCATGGGAAGACTGTTTTGGACATAAAACGGAAGTGTCCCCAAATAGGCCCTCGTGGAACCTGTGCCAGGATCTGGAGTGGCCACATCTGTTTTTTCCGGAGTTTTTCTTTTTTTATTGACATGTTCTCTCGAATTCACGAAGATTGATACGTCGCACGGTATGTTTCCGACAAAAAACGGAAATGTCCTCAAAGAGGCCCTGGCGGAACCTGTGTCAGGTGCTCTGGAGTGGCCAAATCTATTGAAATTTGGTTTATTCTGCCTTTATTGACATGTTCTCCCGAATTCATGAAGATTGAGACGTCGCACGGTATGTTTTGGACATGAAACGGAAATGTCCCCAAACTGGCCCTGGCGGAACCGGCTACGATGTTCCGGAACGGTCCACTTATTCAAATTATGTTGAAATGATGACAATCGACCATTATCTCACGTTTTACATAAAAACTTTAGTGTTGTAGCTGAAATAAATAAAAAAATAATCACATTTCCCGAATTTGGAACCCTTGTGACCCCAGTACAATCCGGAATATCTCCGGCATGGTTCCGAATTCAGCATTCTCCATTTATGACAAATAACTGAAACCTTTTTAAAGTAAACTGACGGTGGTTTCAAAAAAATCGAATGGGAATTGACGAAATGGCAGCCATTTGAAAATGCCTTGTCGGAGGCCGGTAACGTAAAGGTTAATAAAACTATTTCGTTCTTCACTTTAACCACTCTAGTAGCATTTCAGGCCTTATCATAGTTTGATAGTAGTCTGCACTACTAGACTGCAAAACTACGGTAAGGGCTGATTGCTGCTAGGGTACACAGTGACCATTTGAGCAACATTGCTTAGGAACGTCTGTGTGATGAACGCAATAGAGGCTTATAAAAGCAAATGCTGGGAAGGAGCTTAGGGCAAATTAAGAGTGCCAGTACTACCCCTATCGCTATCGACAAAAAAAAAATAGTGATATGCTATATAATATTAATGCCGACAAAAAAAAAACTGGAAGAAATTTCGGTATTTCCATGATGCTATTCAATATTGGCTGTGCAAGCCCGAACTGACCCAGTGATTCACCGGAATAAGGAAGTTGCCACAGGAATATCACAGAATTCCTTCGATATCTTTTAGAAACCAGCCATGTGTACGAGTATACTTACATAAAATTATTTGAATCCGTTAAGCATTCGCTGAGCGGTGAAGATATTATATTTTCTTTTCTTTCACTCTGGCCTATACGGTTTAAATTAATGGAAAATTTATTGATTGCATGTAAGGAGTTTTAAGATAAACTAAGCATTTAAGTCATACATAATGATCGATAGGATAATTAAATTACTTAGATTTATAATGTATCAATGTAAATATTGTAATATTTAGAGCTACTTAGGGGTTGTTCATAAACGACGTGAACATATAGGTGAAAGGAGGTCTGACCAAAACCCATTGTCCAAACAAATTTTTTAATTTTTATATGGACAAAAGACCACGAGGTGGAGAGGGCGGTTCCAAAATCCCAAAAACAAATTACCACGTGGTTTATGGATAGGCCTTTAGTTATATCATACAAAACGAAACCATCACGAGACCAAACTCATCCCACCAAGAAGCATTGGAATTTGTCATGCTGAAAGTCAAAAATTTAAGAGAACCGTGAAGCTGTACGCTGCCACAGGATTTTTTTAACTAGCAGGCAGGCAAGTGAGCTGGCAAATATTTGCCATTACCCATCAATATTTATAAAATTTCGTCTGCTTAAATTTTTCACGCCCTGTTGCGGTGATGGCTTTATCCAAAGGAAAACTTTCGCAAAGTACCTCTCGGGGTCTACTTTACGCTTCTACTCTTCCTTCAACCATAAATTAACACATCTTCATATATCAAAGCAAGAGCGAAGAGAACGTTCGGCGTGACAAATTGCTGGATTGGAAGTGTTTTATTCATAGGGCTCCACAGTTTGAAAGTAGCACTAGAAATAGTAGAGCGGGTTTTTGCATGAGGTAGCTTCATATTATCAATTTCTTCCTCGCTTGAAGAACCAACCGAACCAGAAAGGAGAAAATGACGAAAAATATGTGCACTGAGGGAATAGATGAGAAGAGGTACGATGAGAGGAAGAATACTCGGAAAGGATCAAAGTTTGCCTTCCGATGAAAAAAGTAGTTTGGAAAAATGCAAATCCCTCTAAATGGCTTCACGCTATAACGTGTTGTCATAAACATGGACTTAGACCAGCGGGGTTCTCCGGGTTCTGCCACAAACCGCATCCACCGCTACTGAACCTATGGTAGATTTCAGGAATTTTGATTTGGTGTCACCAACATGCTGAGAGAACTGCTTCGGAGTTTGGCATTGATGTTTTTGAAACAAAGTTCATGCAAGCTCGGAAAGTATTCCACTATACTGCCCATAACTGCATATTTGTCACATTTGACATTTTTGACAATTACAAGTTAATACCGTGGAGAGTCATCATATGATGAACACTTTCGATCAACTTACAGAAATCTGAGTGAGATTGTTCTAGAAAATTCGAATTACCCAGTTGTTTTGTCACATTGCCAATATAACAGCATAACAGTCACGATGAAATTATACATGCGCCCTGTAATGTAGTAGCAATGAAAATTCTATTAGATTTATTTTCTGATATGGCAAATGCGATTTGAGCTGTACACAATTTCAGCCTCAAATAAGCTCTTTCGATTTCTTGGTAATTTTCAGAAATTTTAGTTTCCACCAGCCATAAAATTCACACTTGGTCTTCAATTTACTCAATACCGTAAAACGGGGTAACTTTGATAGTTTTTTGGAAGAAAATCTGAATATTTATGCATCTATAACTTTTCATATAATCAAAAGTCGTTCAGTTTATTTCCAGTGTTCATTTTTCAAGCACTTCCCCTAACTATGGAAGTGCTCATTGAATACTAAGCTGAGTAGCAGGCTCTGCCCCAGTAATTCCAAGAAGACACGGTGCTCCCCAGACTGTCATTATTAGAAAAAATCAAATATGAGTTCACTAGTCGTTTTCTAAGACTAAATTGCATGTCTGGTCATCGTAGAAACCGTTTTGAATTTACGTACCGTAAACCGGGGGCAAATTGATCACTGGGGTGAATTTGATCAGGTCGGCATTATATAGTATTTCCTTTCAAGGATGCTTAATACTTCGTTGGCATCACAGACATTTCATGTTTTCTAGTTTATCGATGTCTAATGATGATATTAAACTTTTTCATTTTTAATAGGGCCGGTTTTGCATAGAAATATTCACACTTTTTGAAGGTGTTAATAATAATGTTGGAAATGACGGTACTAAACAATCCGCTGGTGCTAAGACTGCACGCAAACTTTGAGTATCAAAAATGTTGTGTAAGCTTCAGTGTGAACTGCTGAACTCGTTTTTGAAATCGTACAGTATTACAAGAATAGTCTTTTGCTCATTAAACCGTTAATTGCTGAATAACGTGCTTATTTCAAGGGAAATTGCATACATTCAGGCGTATTATGCAGGTTTACTTAGTTTAATTTTGCAATAAAATGTATATCATCATGAGTTGTAAGAATTTTGGCATCATTTTCAGATTCAGGAGACCCAAATTTAGTAGATAGGGAAATTTTACTTTTTAAAATATGCTCTTTTATATAGTGATCAATTTCACCCCAATGTGTCATTTTCAAAATTTGATATTAAAACTAATTTTATGAAATGTTAAATTTAATTTCATAAAAAATCGATTACATAAACTGATAGAGATTAATGAAGTACTGATTTTACCGAAATAATTTTGGAAATATTTGAATTCTAAAGTATAACATGACAAAAAGTCGTGAAATAGTGATCAATTTGCCCCCGGATTACGGTACTTTTGATGTTGGAAGTCTATAAATTCAAAGGAAATCAATGGCTTTGAAGCAGTTTTTCAAATACCCTGCAGAAGATATATACCATTGAAACTTGATTCAAAGTTGATTTGTCTAGTTATTTGAAATCTCTGAGCGGAGTTTTGAATCGAAACCGTACCGAGTTTATTCTTCGTTCATTGACATGTTCACTTGAATTCATGACGATTGAGACGTCTGACGGCATGTCCCCAAAAAGGCCCTGGTGGAACCATGTGTCAGGTGTTCTGGAGTGTCCATATTTGTTGGTACCGTAATCCGGGGGCAAATTGATCACTTTTCCACAACTTTTTGTCATGATTTCCTTTGGAATTCAAAAACTGTCAAATTTATTTCGATAAAATCAGTACTTCATTGATCTATATCAGTGTATGTAGTCAAATTTTTATGAAATAAAATTTAACATTTCATAAAATTAGTTTTAATATAAGAAATTGAAAATGACGCATTGGGGCGAAATTGATCGCTATATAATAAAGCATATTTTGGGATTGTATGACATTTGCCAGAAAACCATTTGCCAGAATCAATTCGCCAGAATGATTTTTGCCAGAAAACCATTCCCCAGAATGTACCATTCGCCAGAAAGCCATTCCCCAGAATGTACCATTTGCCAGAAAACCATTCCCCAGAATCATTTTTTGTGATTTATTTTCAACCTTGATTTCAATTGATCGACACATTTATAAAAATAATTAAGGCTATTGAATTTTTCGATGCTTGTCATGAATATACTCATATTATTTGTACTTATAGCATGAAAGATTGTGTAGCCAACCTCCAGATTATTTATATCAAAACGATTAGACTACTAGCATTGTAGAGTTACAGCGAAAAATGTTATTTAGTCTATTTTGTTACAATTCATCGCAAACAATTGTATGCAATTTTCTCAACATGCAAGATGTATGGCAAAATTGACGTAGGATATCCTTTTTTGCTATAGCTGGCAAAAAGAATGGTTGAGATATTTGGCACGAATTAGTTTAGTCGGATGGACATGTTACTGAATAGTGTATCTTTGCGAAGTATCGTAAAACAACTAAAAAGAACAGCCTTTCATTGGAAGAAGGGAAAATTATGTTTGAAATACGATCAGTTTAGAGCCAATAATTATTTTAACAGTATTACTCTAATGACTCAACCCAACGTAGCGACAGGCTATCAAAAAACTCGTCAATCTTCAGTATTTACCCTGATTGTTAGTTTCAACTATCTGGTACCGGAGATATTTAGAAATTACTTGGAAGAGTGTCACGTTGCTATGATTCAGAGTGTGAACCGAAAAACTCACAGATTTTTTTCTCTTATTCAGTCATTTGCTATACAGAACAAGTCGGTTATGACGATTTATATCTTTGGAACCACTCGTGTCATTGAAGATTACAAATTAGATAAACTTAATGGTTAACATCCCATGGTTAACTCACTTTCAGTATAGCTTCTTTATTTAGGGACAGGTGTTGACTATCCATTTACCGAATTTTGCATTGATTGTCACTTGAATCCTATTTGCATACATTTTTATTTGCCATTGCTTTGATTTTTTTTAAATGTAGTTATTGAACATTGATCAGACACAATATTGTTTATATAACTTCCATTGTTTCTGTTAGCTGCAGGCAGCAAAACACCATTTCAGTATAATTATGAAGAACAGCCAATGATTTAAAGAAGGGGAAATTTGCTATGAAGCATATAAGTCATTGTATTAAATAGCCTCACTTAACAGCTTAGTAGGATGCAGAGCTATTTGGGCACATCAAAGATTCACTATAGCATGGAGAGTTTTTTTTTCGACCGAATTGTCTCGAATTTTGCAATAAGAAGCACTTCGATATGACGCATATTGTGGTTAAATATGTATTCAGTAGCTTTCGAAAAATCCCACTGCCGAAGTGAATAAAATATGCCAAGAATAGGAATCGGCTTCCTATTCAAAGTAGGGAAAATCATTGATAGAATGTTGCAGTTGCTAATAAAATAGTCTGGAAGATGATCACCGTAATATTGAAAAATGTTTTTTTTTTCTTAGAAACTACAAAACCTCGGTAGTCTATAGTACCTTTTTCTTCATATTTGGCGATCTGTCCCAACTGGGGCAGATGTTGCTTCGCAGCTTATCTTTATTACGAGCACTTCCACAGTTATTAACTGAGAGCTTTCATTGCCAATTGACCATTTTCGCAAGCCCTAGGAAATCGAGAAAATTTCCAATTCGAAAAAAAATTCGGCCGATGGGATTTGAATCCACGTCCGTCAGCTAGGTCTTGCTGAATAGTTTCACTTTTACCCCTGCAGCTATCTGCCCCCTAAGTCTCTAATACCATAATAAGTTTCAAAAAATTTTTCAAACAAAAAGTTAAAAAAATTAAAAACAATGATTTTTCGTATAATGATCTATCGTACGCTGAAAATCTTAAAAAAGCGAAGGATTTTACACACTGTAGTATTGCTTTACAAATAAGAAGTAATGAAGTAATATCTTTTATTCTGGGAAATGGTCTTTCTGGGGAATGACTTTCTTTGGAATGGTCCATTCTGGCAAATGGTTTTCTGGCAACTGGTCCATTCTGGCGAATTGATTCTGGCAAACGACTTTCTGGCAAATGGTTTTCTGGCAAATGTCATACAACCTATTTTGGAAAGTAAAATTTCCCTATCTACTAAATTTGGGTCTCCTGAATCTAAATATGATGTCAAAATTCTTACAACTCGTGTATTTCATCATTTTATTGCAAAATTAAACTTTGTAAATCTGCATAATACGCCTAAATGTATGCAATTTCCCTTGAAATAAGCACTTTGTTCAACAAAAAACTGTTTTACGAGCAAAAAAAACTACTCTTGTAATGCTGAACGATTTCAAAAATGAGTTCAGCAGTTCACACTGAAGCTAATACAACATTTTAACACTCAATGTTTACATGCAGGCTTAGCAGCAGCAGATTGTTTAGTGCCGATATTTCCAACAGTATTGCTAACACCTTTAAAAACTGTGAATATTTCTATGCAAAACTGACCTTAATAAAAATGAAATAGTTTAAAACCATCATTAGACATCTATAAACTGGAAAACATGGAATGTCTGTGATGACTGTGATCCTTGAAAGGAAATGCTACTTGGTACCGACTTGATCAAATTCACCCCAGTGATCAATTTGCCCCCGGATTACGGTACCAAGTTTTTCATTAATTGATAATTCTCACGAATTTACTAAGATTAAGACGTCGCACGATATGTTTTGGACATAAAACGGAAATGTCTGGTGAGACCGGCTACGGTGTTCCGGAACGGACAATTATTTCAAATTATTATCAAATGATCACAATGAACCATTTTCACACGTCGTGGTGTTGTAAAAGAAATAAATTTAAAAAATAATTTATATTTTTAAAATTTGACACCGCCGTGACCTCATTACAAACCGGTATATCTACGGCATTTTTCAGAATTCTGCATTATTCATTCATGACATACATTTTAGAAGTCAACTGAAAGTGGTTTAAAAAAAATCAAATAAAAACTGTTGAAATGGCAGCTATTTGAAAATGGCTTGTCAGGGTGTCTTAGACGTAAAGGCTAAAGTGACATTCTAATATTATTAATCATGTTCAAATGTTGTCAATGAGACGTTCCATAAGCGACATGTTTTTTTTTATTCAAAATAATCCTCATAGGCAGAAGTGCTTTAGGGCAGCCAATGTTATTAGAGCATTTGCTCAAAAGGACACGCGGTGTTCCCCTGAGGAAAGGAAAGACCGCGGTTTTGCTTCCTTTGTACTTCATTCCTATGACAGATAATATTGCGGTGTTTCAGCAAACGCAGCTATTCCTTGCCTCGACCATTCATTGAGTGGAATTTTGGGCAAAGGCGCGGTTTTGGAAACTTTACAACAGTCGCGCGGTGTATTAAATCCAGCGCACCAGTCAATATATCACTCTTATTAATGAAATAATGTTTATAGCACAATAATCTGGAATCCTCGAAAATGTACATTTAATGTGGCATGCTACTCCCAAGCTACATCTGTCGATTCTTTGTGCAATTTCGATTATTAATCCGCTAATTTTTTTTTTCCCAAGCTGTATCATTTTCAACTTTTTACTTCTTAGTATGTTTGCTTATCTTATAGATGGAAATCGTTTTTGGGTGATTTGTAACTATACAATGAGTCGTAATTTTTAAGACAAACGTTTAAAATTGGGATCTTGTTCTTCTACTCTCTGGCGTAACGTCCTAACTGGTACAGAGCTGCTTTTCAGATTAGTGATCTTATGAGCACTTACACAGTTATTAACTGAGAGCTTTCTTTACCGATTGACAGTTTTTGCATGTGTATATCGTATGGCAGACACGAAGATACTCTATGCCCTGGGAAGTCGAGAAAATTTCCAAACCGAAAATATCCTAAACCGGTGGGGTTCGAACCCACGTCCCTCTGCTAGGCCTTGTTGAATAGCTGCGCATTTACCGCTTATACTTCCCATAAACGCATAATTATCCCATGTGAATATGAAATCCAGCCAACATGGGACTGACATGCATTTATAGGCAGCATAGGGTGTCCCAGAAAGTATGGGTACTGTAGGATCTCAGTAAGCTAGGTCAATCTTAGTAGCCTTGACCAACTGTAGAGATAGATGACAGAGAATAAATATTCATTAGTATTCAAACCACCAAGCAATCAACACTGGTTTTCTCTCCTACATTTGGCGACGACAGGAAAATTTGGAAAATCGACACCGATGGCTTGGCCAATGGTAAGTATAAAGCTCGATGTTGGTATAACGGATCACAAGGCTGTCCCAAAGGGGAAAGATACCTGGTATTCTTAGGGATGGTTTCTAATATAAATGTCACTGTGATGGAGATTTAGTGATGCTGCTTTTAGGGATGAAGTACGCTAAATTTTATTTTGCGGAACCCGGAGCAAAAGATCAATTCTGAGACCATGCACTGTGAATTTTGTTAGAACCCGGAATACAGGTGGCGAGACCACTTCATTGAATGTCTCCGTAAATAGAAACGTATAAACCATGGTCGAAAGAAGAGTGGTTGTGATTATTGGAATTGAAGAGGTCATTCCTTGATACTCTTATTTCAATAAGCCCTTTCTGGACTGATGGTAATTCTCATAGCAAGAAACCAAGAGTTACGGAATCTGGCAAGTATGCAGGGTGATTCATAATGGAAGGTTGAGCAGAGAATAGTGCAATGATTATAATTTGGAGCAAGACACCTTAAGGATCTTGATTGTATAAGGTTGAGCAAATTATAGGAAAAGCCTGTGTGAAATATTCCGTTACATCATAATTATTGTTGAAATTTGTGATACCCAGTCGTGGGTGTATTTTACAAATACAAAGTCATGTTCCTCTATATAGGTAAGCCCACTAGTTGCGCCGTTTGTTGAAGATGCCGACGGTACAACTTCGTTGCGGTGGGAGAAATGGCGAGAGCATTTTGATGCTTATTTAGCGTGGAAGGACGTAGAGGACCATGAAGAGAAGTTCAAATCCCTTATGCTGTTTGGTGGACCAGATGTACGGAAAATCATCTCTAAGATTCAGACCGACGAAGAGCACATTCTGGGCAATCGTTATCGAGCTGCGGTGCAATTGCTGGACGAATATTTTGTTCCAAGGGTTTCGAAAACGTACGAACGACAGAAGTTCCGCCAGATGCTGCCTAGCCCAAGCGAGAAACTTGACACGTTTGTCATTCGTCTGAAGAAACAAGCAAGCTACTGCGATTTTGGTGACCAGACAGATAGCGTGATAGTAGATCAGGTAATAGCAACAACGAAAAATCAACAGCTCCGACGGAAATGCTTAGAGAAGGACCACACTTTGGACCAATTGTTGGCAGTTGGCCGAACACTTGAATCTGTGGATCACCAACTCGCTACCTGGGAAATTGAAGCTACCCCCAAACCAGACCCAACAAAACTCCGAACTGATACATGTGACGAATCCATCCTGAAAATCAACACCCAGAAATATCAACCCCGTATTAAAAATCAACACCGCCCAAGATGTACTCGATGCGACAGTCGTCATCAATCAAACGATCCTGCATGTCCGGCGAAATCCGAAAAGTGCCGGAGCTGTGGAGTGGTTGGACATTTTGCACGATGCTGTTTCCTGAAAAAGAAGAACACTGGACCAATACAAGCTCCCCAAATGATTAAGAAGAAGCGATTCGTCAGGGAAGTACATGAACAAGTTGCAGATCCAAAAGAAAGTGAAGCTTTTGACCTGTTTCATCTCGGAGGAAAACGAACCGTTAAAATCAGTGTTGGCGGTGTACCATTGACTTTCGTCATCGACACTGGCGCTGATGAAGATATCTTGAGCTATACAGACTGGCAAATACTTAAGCGTGTTGGATTCAAAGCGTATGAGGTGAAGAAAGGCAGCAACAAGATTTTCAACAGTTACGGATCCACCAAACCATTAACGGTGCTTGGAGAAGTTCAAACTGACGTTCAATTCAATGAAACTATTGTCAACACGAAGTTTTACGTGATCCGCGATGGCAAGTGCTCACTCCTATCCGGGAACACAGCCGTCAAGTTGGGACTGGTGAAGTTTCTGTACGAGATTAACAACGAAGCGTTTCCTTGTATGAAAGGTATGTAATTAATTCTTGTAAATTATTATCAAACATGAGATAAATAAAATATTCAAAATCAAAATTAATTAGGAATTGAAGTATGCATAAAAATTGATGAAACTGTTCCACCAGTACGTCAAAGCTTACGCAGAATTCCATATCCTCTCGAAGAGCAAACACTAAAGAAATTGAGCGAACTTGAAAAACATGATATTATAGAACGGGTGAAAGAAGCTTCCGAATGGGTTTCACCCATGCTCATAAAACGCAAATCTTCGGGTGAAGTACGAATAATTGTTGATCTCCGAGAAGCCAATAAAGCTGTAATTCGTGAGATGCATCCTTTGCCAACACTCGAACAAATGTCGAGGAAAATTGGTGGAAACAAAATTTTCACAAAGCTTGATATTAAGCAAGCTTTTCATCAAGTTATGCTGAAAGAAGAATGTCGCTACATCACAACATTTATATCTCCAATCGGGTTGATGAGGTATAAGCGGCTAATGTTTGGGCTATCAGCTGCTCCAGAATTGTTTCAAAAAGTGATGGATATGATATTCGCCGATTTTCCATGGCTTATCGTGTTCATCGATGATGTGTTGATACCTGCAAAAGATGACGAAGAACTAATGTCTCGAACAAAATTAGTCTATGAACGCCTCCGTCAATACAACGTTCTGCTGAATTTAGACAAAGTCGAGTCTGGCGTTAAAGAAACCGATTTCCTTGGATACCACATTTCTGAACATGGTATTTCTGTATCACGAACAAAGCTGGAAGCAATTGCTAAAATGGAAAGACCTAAATCAGCTGAAGAACTACGGAGTTTTTTGGGACTGATCAATTTTGTTCATCGATATATACCTCATCTATCAACTATAACATATTCTCTTAATCTGCTGACAAGGAAAGGAACTCCGTTTATTTGGGAATCTGAACACCAAGAAAAGTTTAATCAGCTAAAACAGATCTTACTCAGAGACGAAATACTTGGATACTACAATCCTAATGATGAAACTTTTGTCATCGCGGATGGTAGTCCTGTAGGACTTGGTGCTGTATTGGTGCAACGTGGAACATCAGGAGAAGATCGTATTATTTGCTTTGCTTCCAAAACTTTAACAGCCACAGAACAAAGATATGCACAAACAGAACGAGAAGCATTAGCACTCGTTTGGGCATGTGAAAAGTTTCACTACTATCTTTACGGAAAATTCTTCTGGCTAGTGACTGATCATAAGCCACTAGTTGCCATTTTTGGAGAAAGAGTTAAGCCTTCTCCACGAATAGAAAGATGGAAACTACGGTTAATGGCTTATGATTACAAAGTCATGTATCGACCAGGTAAAAGCAATATAGCCGATCCACTATCTAGATTATGTCAATCTGCACCAGAACAAGGAAACTCTTTCGACGAAGAATCGGAAAGAATCATCAGGGCGGTTGCTGATAGTTCTTGTCCTGTATCAATTTCTGTTGATCAAATTGTTGCTGCCACAAAAACAGACATAGAACTGCAAGAGATAATCAAATGGTTACCTTTCCATCCAAGACGATGGCCTAAGAGCTTAAACCGGTATAAGAAGATAGCTGATAGCCTAACTAGCGATGGTGACTTAGTAATGAAGGATCAAAGAATTGTGATACCAAGATTTCTCCAGACTCAAATATTGCAACTGGCACACAACCCCCACCTAGGAATATCATCCATGAAAAGAAGATTGAGAACCAAAGTATGGTGGACCCGAATGGATCAAATGGTAGATGATTTCGTTCATAATTGCACGGAATGTATACTTGTCTCAGCTCCAGATACAGAACCGATTTCTAGAATAGAAATTCCAAACGGGCCATGGAAGAAGGTTGCTGTTGATTTTACCGAAGTTGTAAATGGAATACATCTTTTGGTTATCACAGACTATTTTTCCAGGTAAATTATTTAAAGAAGCTTTTTAATATTTATTTACTTAATGCATATTCTTCAGATATCTCGAAACTGTAATTGTGTCATCAATGACAGCAAAGAACACGATAACTAAGCTACGTGAAGTATTTGCTCGATTTGGTTATCCAGAACATCTTGTGTGTGACAATGGTCAACCATTTTCTTCGGAAGAATTTTCGGAATTTTGTCGCACAAATGGAATTACGATATGCCATACTGTACCTTATGCTCCATTTCAAAATGGTTTAGTTGAGAGACAAAATCGTACGTTACTTAAAACAATAAAAATCAGCGTAACCATGGGTCGAGACTGGAAAACTGATTTACAAGACTTCCTACATGCTTATCGTGCTACTCCACATGCTGTTACAAATTATTCTCCATCCGAGCTTATGTTCGGCTGGAATATTCGTGACAGACTTCCAGGAAATCGAAGGAAAGTAAACATCAGCCAAGCCATGGATAATGACAAAACGTCTAAAGAAAAAGGAAGAGATTATACCAATAAGAAACGACGAGCGAAAATGTCGAACATCGATGTGGGAGATATAGTTGTAATTAAAAACATGATTAAAAAGAATAAGCTGACACCTACATTCAGTCCACAAAAATATGAAGTTGTTCAACGAGAAGGAACAAGATTACATTTGCGAAATATGGATTCTGGTGTTATTTGTAACAGACACGTAAATCACGCAAAGAAACTGTTTTGTTTTAATCCGCTTCTACAACAAAATGCAGAATTTCAACAATCCGGTATCATACATCATTATGTAGTGTATTAATTGATGTACATTTACTTATACGAAATTCTATTCCAGGTGCATTAGATGAAATACCCAAATCAAGTCAATATGAAGAAAACTTGCAAGAAACGCGCCGTAAGCGACCAATTGACAAGGTAGTCCCATCAGCGAGAAAATTAACCAACAGAATCAAACGGAAACCCGAATACCTAGATGATTATGAATTGTATACTTTAAAATCAAATTAAGCATAAGTTTTCTATATTGATAAAAGGGAGAGAATGTAGGATCTCAGTAAGCTAGGTCAATCTTAGTAGCCTTGACCAACTGTAGAGATAGATGACAGAGAATAAATATTCATTAGTATTCAAACCACCAAGCAATCAACACTGGTTTTCTCTCCTACAGGTACGACTTTGATAACGTGAAACACAATATTTTTCCGAACAAATAAATATTTTAATATTTTTGTATTTTACCTTGGGGCATTTTAAATGCGGGCTGTAAAAATTTTGTTTGATAAAATAACCTTTTACATTGAATTTTTTCATTTTAGAAAATCAATTCTTATCTAGCAAGCACAGACTCTACGTTAGTATTTTGTTGGAACTTTACCAGTAATGAATATTTTTATCAATATCTTTCGATGTAGTGAGTTCAAGTAAACTGTATCTAAGATGTTCCACAAGAACTTTTGTTTGAAATTTTATTTGACTTTGCTAGGAAACATTTGACAAAATGATAGAATTCTGAAAAATCGCTAGTTTTTCTCTCCACATAAGATAACTTCACGAAATCATAGATTTTCAGGTATTTCCAATATAAATAAAAGTAATTCATTTCAAATTTACTTATCTATACTTTTGGATAAGCAACAAATATTTATATTTATAGATTTTTACATGATTTAACGAATATACAAGGGCTTGGTTTTGACCCTTTTCAAAATCGACCACAGCTGGAACCGAATTTTTGATTTTTTTTTTTTATATATATATACTCTTAATTAAGGGGAAATTCAGCCCGAGGCTGGTTCATCCCCGACCGGATTTTTAGGTTTTGTTCAAATTTCATGTGCTTAACTTTATAATTTCTAATAAAATAGTGGATAGTCTGATAATTTATCGTATCCGCAATGATAAATATATTTTTTTCAGATTTTTATTGTACGTACTTTATCACCTAGCACACATTTCGTACAACAAAGTCCCTCAAATATAACGCGATTTGTGCAAAACTGATAAGAGGAGCTTCCAGAAATGTAACACCATCAACTAACAGATTGCGAAAAAATCGCCCAAAATTCACAATCTGCTCTTGCTAAGTGCAAGAATGAAATATGTGAAAATCGGATTTTTATCTGCACTAGTCTCCGAATGGCAGTATGGTAAAGTCGTGCCCATACTTTCTGGGACACCCTATATGTGGCGAGTAGCGAATCAGGCCATACATGTAACCCATTCAAATGTATACTGATGGCAATTTTTTCCGTCTGTGACAAGCGAGAGAAGAGAGGAGGAAACTGTCAAAAAAGTCAAACAAAATCACGCATGGTGCGAAAAATGTTTATAATGTTGGTTAAAAAAAACAAATTCCCACTACAAGTCACCAGTCACCGTGCGGCCTCCATTCACCGTGCACACATACAAATTCCTACGGAATATTCATACAATTTTAACAAATCATTCTTTTGTCAGCAATATAAGGTAAAACTGACGGAATAAAGTAGTTCTTGTCACAAAGCCTTCTGAAAAAATAGTCCTAGTTGTCAAAATAATGTGAATTCTGTTTGATAATGGGATTTTTTCAAACTCTTAGTAGAAACACCAAAAAATTACATTTTTCATTTTAACGTTTGAGCATCAAATTTTTCAAAATTTCAAAAAGTTTTCGCTGTAGATACTTCTAGTTACATGTATTTCATCGTATGAATCATGATATTTTATACAAATTAGATTTTTTTATTGTGTTTCAGTCGAAACACAAATGCACGGTGAATGGACCCTTTTTAATTTTGATGGTTCCTATTACCGTGCATTAGTGTAAAAGGCTTGAAATTATTGGGTGATATTGAATTTATTGTTATGTCATGATTTAACTACTCCATATTTATTTTTTGAGCGAATATGAAATGGTTTGGACAATACAGTCAAACCTCCTATAACGATATCAATGAATAAATAATGGTTTAGCCATTTTTTTAACTTTCTATGGCTTTCATTGTAAAATAAGGTTTGAATACCCTTAAAACTGAGTGCGCACACTGCTAGCAACATAGTTACTCCACCAACAACGTTTCTTCAAGAAACGAAATTAAATCATGACGAAAACTATACGCACGGTAAATGGTGCACTAGTGTGCACGGTAAATGGTGACATAGCACGGTACGAGGCGACCTTAACATTACATTTGTGAACATAATTTTTGAGTATTTTTTTATGTGCATCGCTAATTTTAGATTTTTCCTTGAATTATGGTATAATTGGACGCCTCGTAGTGGTATTCTAGTTAGCTTTGAATGATTTGGAAAAATAATATAATTTTTTGAAGTGCAGATTTTTCTTAAATGCACGGTGAATGGTAGCTTGACGGTATAATACCTTTGTATGGAACGTGTACAAGTAATACTTCCTACTTAATTCTGTGGATGGAGGTATTCGCTCCCAAAACGACAATTCGTCCGGTGGGGTGTGCTGCTGTCGTCATGATGATGGTTGACGAGAGCAATGTCAAACTCGTTCATGGTTTCAAAACTCATACAAAAAACGTGACAAAGGGGGGAGGGGGTCAAAAAAGTTGAAATTTAGCGTGACATAATTTGTGTACCATCCCAAATACCTTTCTTCTTTCTATACATATGCATTTATGTTGAACCGGTACTGTTTGTTTTTTGCATTAGCTTTTACTACTCCTCTACAGATAGCGCCATAATATCAATCTTGTGTGCAAGTCTCGCATACTTTAGCAACTGCACGCAGCCACTAGTATGCATTAGAGCTGTTCATTTTGTTAAGCTTGAACATGGTTGAGGTAGTGCAATCTTGCTGTTGCTGAAACATATCAAGTTGATTTGAATAGTGTATATGTCGAAGTAGCGTAGTTAGAGGGTGTCTCAGGCCATACATTCAGATGTTAATAAACTTGCATGTTATTTGGCTGCGAGAATTAAGTTTAGCAGCGACTTGCATTGAGTTTTTTTTTCTGAAGTTATTCAGGTATTCGCACATTCCCAAAAATTGAATCCCGATTGTTATTAAGACTAGGTATTGAGAGTCTTTAACAATGAATTACCTGCTTTGCTCATGTCCACAGCTGATCAACAGAAGTTAAATTATTTTATTTTGTGTAGGAAAAGGCATACGACTTCAAATTTCTTGTGAATAAAAGCTTCAATCTGGAATATATTTTGTAGGAGTGATAACCGGCATCATTGTGCATAACCAGAACCAAATTATTTTTTTCGAAAATAGTTCCTAAAGGATTACCTGCTTTACTCTTGTCCACAGTTGATCAGCAGAAGTTTTCTCGTATTTTTTTATTGTATGGGGAAAGGCACCTAACTTCGAATTTCTCGGAAATGAAAGCAATAATGGATTACTTGCTTTGCTCATGTCCGCAGTTGACCAGCAGAAAATTTCTCATTTTTATTAGTATGGGTAAAGGCATTTAAGACGAATTACAAATTTTTCGAAAATGAAAGCTTCAATCCAAAAAATATTTGGTAGACATCTAACTTCAAATTTCTCGTAAATGGAAGAATTAATGAGCAATTCTCGCTAAAACTCGTATGCCAGCTAGCTGAACAGTTGTCGAAAAAGCCCATTTTTTGATAAATCTTGGGTATTTCTTCACATGATATGTCTCATATTTCGCTTGGAACACATAGCAAACTTAGTGGCATCGTATAGAGAAAGGATAAAGCTTTCAATTAAACTTGAAAAAATTTTGGCGGTCATTTTGAATTTGGCCGCCATCTTGAATTTTATTAGAAAAATCGTTTTTTCACCATTAGCGCACCGCTAGTTTTGAATTCTGAGATCACCATCAGAAAGCTGAGGAAAAATTGCGTAAGATAGGCTACAAAAACTAGGTGAGCTGGTGAGCAAAGGTATTTACCCTATGATATGAACGATTTTCTAAATCATGTTCTACTGTTTTGGCGTATATGGCGAGTGCAATCGATGCAAACATCATTTTTTGTACAACAAAGAAACAAGTTTTCAATCGTTTTGAGACACATGAAGAATAGGAGTATTATTTTGAGTGAAAAAATCTTGGGCCATCTTGGATTTTGACGCCATCTTGGTTTTAAGTAGTAGAATGAGTTTTCACCTTGTTAGCACTCAATATGTTGACTTTAATTCTACAGTTACACTTATTCTTCTTCTTGTACTTCTTTTTCCTGATGGTACATCCCTACTGGAACAGAGCCAGCCCCTCAGCTTAACTAGCTTTAAAAACAAATTATCAAATAGGATTTTTTTATGCTTATTTGCTACTGAATGATTCTTCTGCATATCTTAGAATTGAAAAATAGCATTATTTTCTTTCATTTATTTTGTAACGTCAGGAAAATGAAGAATAATAAGAAGAAGAGTATACGTAACCTTTTTTTATTGGTAGCCTCTAAATTCGACATGCTGAGTGCTATCAAGGTGAAAAATTTTATCACTCAAAATAATATTCTTATTCTTTACTTGACTCGAATAAAGCACCAAAGGTTGAAAACTTGTTTCTTTGTTGTACAAAAAATGATGTTTTTATTGATTGAACTCGCCACATACGTCAAAATCGTATAACATGATTTGAAAATCGTTCATTTGATAGAGTAAATATAGGCTGACCATACGTCCCGTATTTAACGGGACAGTACCGTTTTCACGACCTTTGCGGGCCGTCCCGTCGTTTTATTGAAAAGGCTCAATTTGTCCCGTAATTTTGGAAATGAAGAACAGGCTCTTAGGGCCCATTCACAAATTTCATAACGCTTTAGGGGGTGGGTGGGTGTCCTAACGTTGTTACGGCTCATACAAAAATTAAAGAGTATCAATACAAAAAGCGTCACGAGGGGGTGGGTGGGTGTCCAAAATGGCCATTTTTAGCGTTATGAAATATATGAACAATCCCTTACTTGATACTTAATGGGCTACAATTCGCTACGATGAATCTGCGCCGAATGGATAAGTCTTCTCCACTGCGCTCGGTCTTGCGCCAATCGCTTCCAGTCACCCTGAACGTTAAGTGCCCTTAAGTCAACCGCAAAAAGCCATCGTGTGCGCGGCCTACCACGAAGTCGGCGGCCTCGTCCGGGTTCTCTGTTGAATATTATCTTTGCTTGTCGTTCTTCCGGCATACGGGCATCGTGATCAGCCCAACGCAGCCTGCCGTGTTTTATGCGCTTGACAATATCCACCTCTTTATACACTTGGTACAACTCGTGATTCATGCGACGCCGCCAGATGCCGTTTTCTAGTTTACAGCCGAAAGCTCTCCGGTCGACTTCCTTCAATGTCCATGATTCATGGCCATATAGGACAACCGGAAGGATCAGTGTCTTGTATAACGCGAGTTTTGTTTTCGTTTGCAGGCTACGGGACTTCAGCTGGTTACGGAGCCCGTAGAAAGCCCGACTCTCAGCTGCAATACGTCTTTTCACCTCGCGGGTAACATCATTATCGCATGTCACTAGTCACTTCCACCACTTCAAACTTTTCACCACCTAGCACCATTTCGCTACCACTAACACGCCCGGACCCACGTTGACCACCAGCTATCATGTACTTCGTTTTTGTGGTGTTGATCGTGAGCCCGATCCTCGCTGTCTCCCTCTTGAAAGGCACGAACGCCTCTTCCACTGCCCGACGGTCAATCCCGATGATGTCGATATCGTCCGCAAAGCCAAGGAGCATGTGAGAACGTGTGATAATGGTACCGCTTCTCTGCAAACCGGCTCTTCTGACAGCACCTTCGAGCGCTATGTTAAACAGCAAGTTAGAAAGAGCGTCACCCTGTTTCAATCCATCTAAGGTTACGAACGATGACGAAATCTCGTCCACCACCCGCACAGGCTCATCATATGAAATAACACGGTTTCAAAATTTGTTGAGAGTTTAACGTTTGTTGTATTTGTAGACAACATACGTTTTTTTTTTTGATTTTTTGTCATTCCCTTAAATGATTTTTCATCAATTTGTGACCAATTTTCTTAAAATAAGTCTGAACTATGTTTTTTTTTTTCAATAAGATAAATTTCGCAAATGACATGAGCGTGAGCTTAAAATGCTTACGATTTAATGAAATTATTTTCGATATTTCGGTCACGCGATGTTGCAATATAACGTGATTTCAACTTTTCCCAAAATTCGACTTAAAAATTATGAATTATTTTATATAACTTTTGAAGCCTAATATTTAGTTGAATCTTTTTTCATTCCGCTTCCAAGTAGTGACAAAAAAAATTCAATATTATGGATCCGACTGAAATAAGGACAAACATTTTTTTTAAATATATTTTTCTCAATTTCCAAGCGTCGCGCCTAATATTTGAATAGTGCTCTGTGTTCTTAAACATCGTAAGAATGCAGCGCCACACATGTCATTATGACAGTTATGTCGGGAACGAGTCACACGTCGCGTGTCCCACACGCGCTTTCCGATTTGGTGGGCGCGCGACAATATTAATTCTTCAAACGCTTGTTGATGAACACTGCTATTTTTACTGGGTTTCAATTATTATGGTCATTCGCCCAACAAAAAGGAGATGAACATTGCTTATCATGCTAATAAGAATGATTAATATGGAATTGATAAGATCTTTTAAAAAGGAGATTTTTTTAACCATCCAGTCGTCGCGTGGTTAACCACCGTCAGAACCACCACGCTGCTGTTGCAATCGAAAAGCGAGTTTTTTATTATAAGTGTTGTACAAAATACAACAGCGCGATGACTGAAATGTTAACAACTAGTGGTCCCGCCAAAGTTCGTCTTGTCATCAAGCAGGCTGTGGAAAAACTCCATGAAACGTCCTATAAAAAAAACAGTTCCGTTCACTCTCGTTTTCGATTTTAGCGGTGAACATTCTAAGTTTTTTATACACACGAACACGTCGGAGGACTTCAGGAATATAACTGAAAAAGAATTTTCAAAATCTGATAGCCCGTTCTCAAGCCAACTCATGCCATACAAACACCATTTCATTTTTAAGCGAGATTTATTGTATTGTATTTATGTAGATCGATAAAACCCTTAAGGCGGCATCCACAAATTACGTAACGCTCTAGGGGGAGGGGGAAGTAGGCTTAAGCGTTACGGAGGGGGGAGGGGGTAAAAAATTTCCAATTTTAGCGTTACGGAATAAATGGATGCTGCCTAAGTCTTAGATCGATTTACGTTAAAAATCATGGTAATAAAATAATTTTTGTCTAACTTTTTCTTGCGATAATGCCTGCTCTTCATCCTTACTAGAAGATGTTTTTTATATCAAAAATTCCAATCTATTCCGAAATCTAGCAAGTTTTTGGACAAAAACTCTTAAATACCTACTCTGTTTCATAACAATAATCAAAAACATATGTCTACACTCAGGCACCCCTTATGAAAATTCGCCACAAGAAATCGGATTGAAATTCATAAATTTGCCTTATGAAACCAGAATTTGAAAACAAAAAACGCTATCGCGGCAACCTGGAATCGAACCAAGAACCTTGCGATCGATAGGCCCGAGCGTACACCACGCGCCTCTCGACGCCTTGATGTGGAGTGATGCTAAAACGATACATAAAGCGTTCGTATTGCAATATTCGTTCCACCTTTCATAAGGCAAAATGTATGAAATTCGATAGTCCAGTTCGCTGCGTGTAGTTTTCATCTTCAGGAAGATTACAGGTAAATAAAATGTAAATGTGGATGATCAAAACTAGAGACGAAGAAAAATTCTGGACTATTTTTTAAATTTTGCGGTCATCTTTTTTAAGATATTGCTGTGTGCATTTGAAACGCAAATATCAAATGCGGGAACACCAAACGCGGTAAGATTTTCTACAGGCAATCCGATGTCAAAGAAAGCTTTTCTATGCTAGGTTGGCGGTGATGTGTGTAATCGTTGCTAGGTGTCCTTTGATTGTTTTGTCTTACACGCAAACAAATTTTGTTGTATAATCTACCGAATCCATGGTAGAATTAAGAACTGCACCAACGATTTTCAACCGATTACAAAAATCTGTTAAGTTTACTATAATCTGGTAAAAATCACTGAGCAGTGCAGTAAATGTGACCATGTCCATTGTAGCATCCACTACAAAGCATTGTATTTCAATCCGTGACACCCACCGAACAAGAAAGTGTGGTCAAAAGTATAATCAGGTCCGTCCTACTCGGGCTCAGATTGAGTACCACTTCTAGTACTGCATTTGGTCCCTCGGTAGTGCAAAAGGTACCCAAGTTTGACAGATCGCAGTACACTTTGAACGGCATTCTAGATTACCGTAAAATGGGGCGAATAGAAACATTCTCCGACATGTTTGAATGTGTACAACTTAAACCGTGTAGATAAAAACCATTTTTATTACTCTCAAATTTGGGTCCCATCTTCCTTAGCTGAGACCCCAATGGCCGTTAAAAAACAAAAAATATTTCGTACAAATATTTGTGAAAATGTTGTATGATTCTATTCATCCCCGCAATGGGGCGAATAGAAACACTGTTCAGTAAAAATCATTTTTTTTTTTCATTTGCATGGAAAAATAAACACTTGTTCGATTGCATCTTAAATAAATATCATAACAAATTTACATAGTGAAGAAAAAAAATTAAATTATTAAAAACAATTTCAATTTTTGATCATGTTGCAAATCGTCAAAAATGGCGGATGTTTCAAGCTAGCAAAAATGGTTGAAATTACAATATTTTCTTCTTATTTTGGTTAAGCAAAATGTAGCAAAATTTATGATTTGAAAATAGTCTGTCGATACTCTGTTACTATTGAACTAATGGAAAAATTATATTTCGGTAGGTTTTTTATGTTTATCTTTACATAATAGACGCATTTCTACCTGTGGGTCACTTTGCTTCTATTCGCCCCACTTTTTCTATTCACCCCGTTTTACGGTACCTTATGAGCCATAAAATTTTGGGCAACTGCAAGGGACATTTAATTTGTCTTTGGTATAATGCCAAACTTGTCAAATCAAGAATGTTTCAAGTCATAAATACTGCAATGCTGGTTAAATATACCGAATATATTTTCTTGTGTAGTGCTGTTGACTATGTTTTTGTAGAGTTAACAGATTAATGTAGTCGGTTGAAAATCGTTGGTGCAGTTCTTAATTTTACCATGGATTCAGTAGTTTCTACAATAAAATTCATTTCAGTGTACCGAATGCACACAGCAATATCTACAATTTTACGTCTTTCACCTTTGTGATCAGAATTTTCATGAAAATATAAACTTTATATACAGATACGCATAATAGAACTCTTAGCGGTAAATTCATATAAGAATATTTAAAAACAAAATTCTAAATCTATATAATAATATTTAGTTAAAGAAATGTTATTTATTCTTCATTTCAAAGCAGCGAAGTTAATGCTGCATTTTCTCTATATTTTTTGACATAATACATTTCCTAATGTTTGCAATCAAGAGAAAACTTCACAAACTTCGTAGTTTCTGCAAAGTCCCGTTTTTGTTTTTCCCGTTTTTGTCTTGTTAGCTTCTGGTCAGCCTAAGTAAATACCTTTGCTCACCTAGTTTCTGTAGCCTATCTTACGTAATTTTTCCTCAGCTGTCTGATGGTGATCTCAGAATTCAAAACTAGCGGTGCGCTAATGGTGAAAAAAACGATTTTTCTAATAAAATTCAAGATTAAATGAAAGCTATATCCTTTCTCTATATGATGCCACTAAGTTTGCTATGTGTTCCAAGCGAAATATCACGTGAAGAAATACCCAAGATTTATCAAAACATGGGCTTTTTCGCAATCTGTTCAGCTAGCTGGCGTACGAGGGGTCCACCAATTTGAGAAAACAGAAAGGACCACCCTTAAGTTTTATCGAAAACTAGGGTAAATTATGTATTTTGGACAGGCTAAGGATATGTCTGGAAACGGCGATCGATTCACTGCCTTAGATACTAATATTTTATTACGGTATGATACTTATATGCTTAATGTATCATTGTTTTTTGAGTTTATGGAGAGAAAAAGCCCTCAAACTGTAGCAATAGGTGCCAAAAAAGCGTTTTTTAATTGCCTATCTGTTATACATTTCGGACATCAAGTATACATTTTGGACACCATTATCATTACGTACAATCGGAACCAAATATATTTTTCGAAAATAGTTCCCAATTTAGAGAAATAATTCGTTAAATACTTTTCGCCTTCCAATTTTTTTTTCGCGTTACCTTTTAGCGATTTTTTGTGCATAGACACTACACACCAAATTTTTATTGCTGTAAACCAGCAATTTTTTGCTGATTTTTTTTGTGCTGTACACACCAAATTTTCATTGCTGTAAATCAGCATTTTTTTGCTGATTTTTTTTTGTGCTGTAAGTCCAGCAATCCATCCAGCAAACTTATAAATTACTGATCATTCAGCAAAGTGAATTTTGATAAAAGTGACAGCTGTTATGCTGAACATTCAGCAAATTATTATTCAATTTGCTGATTGATCAGTAATGGGGATTTGGCAAATTTTACTGCTTCTAAGCAATTGCAAATTGTACTAAAATAGCTGATGTTAGTGATGATCACATTGAAAATTAAGACAAGATATTATTTTACACATGTTATGCACTTTTATTTTCGGAAAAAATGAACACTTTAATCAAAAGAAAAAAATCAGGCCATATTCTGGAGTAAGGAGACAGAGCCATATGTATTACCACCATTCGTCTTCCGATTCTGTTGCCATCCTGGAATACAATCGCAATTAAAAATTAGGCAATAAATTAAAGTTTTGTACTTACTAGACAACTCCTTAAATTGCATTATCCATCGCAACACAAACTTATTCAAATAAATCACAAAACTTTTACTTTTCACGCTTCCGAAAGATCTTGACGAGCAGATATAACGGATGAGAAAATCTTGATTGTTTGTGAAGATTCTCATTTGACAGATCGAACAGTTTGCTGGTTTACAGCAAAAACATGATTGCTGGTGTGAGTTCAGCAATTAAGTTTACTGATTTACGGCGAATTTCCAAATCTGTCAAATAAATTACTGAAAATCAGCAAAACTGAAAACGTTGACAAGTATCCAGCAAATAATATTGCTGAATTTCAGCAAACAAATCATAAAGTACTGTATATCAGTAACACTATGTATTGCTGGAATGATTTGTAAATTCAGCAATCGATCCAGCAAAATAAAATTTGCTGAATCTTTCAGCAAAGCCAATTATCATCAAAGTGACAGCTAGTTTGCTGACCATACAGCAAAGCACATTTGAATTAGCTGATCAACTAGTATTTGATTATTGGTTTTTCTTGTGGGATATTTTGCTGATTTCCAGCAATTTCAAGTCGCCAGCAAACGCTTGGTGATAAATCTACAGATATAGCTGATGTTCATTACTGTTCTTATGCGAACTAAATAAAATGCTGTTGCGTTACATTTCATAAACATTTATTTTCACAAAAATAAACACTGCGCTTTGGGGACATTAATAAGGTAAAAAAAATCAGCAAAAAATTGCTGGTTTACAGCAATAAAAATTTGGTGTGATAGCGAATCAGGCCATACATGTAACCCATTGAGCTATAAATCTTAAATAGAAACTCTTGTTGGGCCACAAATGCTCGATTTTGTAAGATTCATACTCAATTCTGTGTTATATGTTTATACTTAAACAACAAACCAATAGGGAGCCAGATTCTTTATCATAATTCCAAGTTTTTGCTTTTTATTAGAAATTGTTTTGCTGATTTCCAGCAATTTCAAGTCGCCAGCAAACGCTTGGTGATAAATCTACAGATATAGCTGATGTTCATTACTGTTCTTATGCGAACTAAATAAAATGCTGTTGCGTTACATTTCATAAACATTTATTTTCACAAAAATAAACACTGCGCTTTGGGGACATTAATAAGGTAGAGGCAAAGCAGGGGGTGTGTACACCCCAAAATTTCCATCAATCTTCCAGCAGTTTTGTTTGCTGAAACCAATTCAGCAATTCACCATTTTACTGATCCACAGCATTTCTACAATTGTTTACTGGAATTCAGCAATCTAACTTGCTGGTTACCTGTCAACGTCATCGGATTTACTGATTTTCAGTAAATTGTATGTCAGATGATTGATAACAAGCAATCAAATTGAAGATTTGCCGTAAACCAGTAAACATAATTGCTGAACTCGAATCAGCAATTTTTTGTTTGCTGAAAAACCAACAAACAGTAGTTGTTCTTGTCAACCGATAAACTTAAAATTATAAAAAAATCTCTCGAACTCGTGTCGTTATCAGCTTGGAATTGTGAAACAAATTTAACCAACTAGTCAAATTGTTCATACATCCTTCGGAATATCATTTTTGGCAAGTACTATATTCAATAAAGTATTAAATATTGATGAATCATTTGAGTGTTTTTTAGGATGGTAACAAAACCGGAACGGCAGACGGTGCTTTGCCTCTACCTTATTAATGTCCCCAAAGCGCAGTGTTTATTTTTGTGAAAATAAATGTTTATGAAATGTAACGCAACAGCATTTTATTAAGTTTGCATAAGAACAGTAATGAACATCAGCTATATCTGTAGATTTATCACCAAGCGTTTGCTGGCGACTTGAAATTGCTGGAAATCAGCAAAATATCCCACAAGAAAAAACAATAATCAATTACTAGTTGATCAGCAAATTCAAATGTGCTTTGCTGTATGGTCAGCAAACTAGCTGTCATTTTGATGATAATTGGCTTTGCTGAAAGATTCAGCAAATTTTATTTTGCTGGATCGATTGCTGAATTTACAGCACAAAAAAAATCAGCAAAAAATTGCTGGTTTACAACAATAAAAATTTGGTGTGATAGCGAATCAGGCCATACATGTAACCCATTGAGCTATAAATCTTAAATAGAAACTCTTGTTGGGCCACAAATGCTCGATTTTGTAAGATTCATACTCAATTCTGTGTTATATGTTTATACTTAAACAACAAACCAATAGGGAGCCAGATCCTATTTTTGACACTTTTGATTCATTACTGACAATTCGGCCGAGAAAAATCATGGTCAGAAGCGCCCAAGTAAATCTTTATCATAATTCCAAGTTTTTGCTTTTTATTAGAAAAAATAAATTTTGCACTATCATGTTTATTTCTGGAGCAAATTCGAGTTGATTTTTTGTTTTCGGTTATCATAACTTTGAATCAAACCGAGTCAATAACTTATTAATTCATTCATCACCAAACCTGTAAAAATTTGTTCACATCGTTGATAAAAAAAATATTTTTTTGTAAGATACTCACCAAATGCAAAGGGGTATTTACTGTTTGAAAACAATATGGTTCTGGACACCAGAATATCTGAAGCAAATTAAATGCTGTCATGCTTCTCTTAAATTGTCTAGCTCTTTGTTTAACCCTTTTAAATTTTTAACCCTTGCTTAGGATTAAAATTGTAGGTTGATTGCTATAATCTGATCGAGCTCATTGTACTTTGAATCAAGAATCAAATGATTCATTTTGCATCCGTTCGAAATTCGTCACTTTTTCTCTGGTTGCATTAGGATGCATTATAGATGGGCTTCAGGTATGTAAGATGATTCAGTCGGAGAGATAGACTCAAACTTCTTTTTGAAAATTTCACAACTCGTTTCGTGTACCTACGGAATTCCGAAAGACAGAGAAGTTGAATCGTACGAGAATTATCGTGATGATTTCTATTACAAATCCTTTTAGCTTCATATTTATTTTAGTAATCTTCTATCTTGATCAATTCAGACAATCCTTAAACATTTGGAATCCCCAGATATTCGTTTCTTACCGAACCCGAAATTCTCAAAAATGGAAATGTGATAAAATCGTTCATCTCACGTTTGATCTCGTACATTGCTTTCGTAGTATTTATAGTATTCGATCAACTTTATTAAACAACTTTTCTGTTTTACGTTGTAAAGCATCTTAACCGTTACTGCCTAACACTAGCTTATTCTATTCAATGCATTTACATTTTATGATTACTATTATTTTTTTTATATATCATCACTGTTATTCAATCATGTTCTTTTTTTTATTGCATTGTGGATTTGAATATTGATTTCAGTCATCAAGGGCTTTTGCATAAGCAATCTCTCCACAAATTGCTTTACAACTGAACTAACTTGAAGCTATTTTTTTATAAATTGGAGTAAAAAAGGGTCAGCATCAGGAAATTCTTTGCAACGTATCTGTTGTTAGGGTGATTTTCTATAGAAATATTCTAGATGATATTTCGATGTCGAATTTTGAAATGTTCTACAATCCATGGTACAGCTTGCCCAAATCCCATTTAATCCCAAAGCTGCATAACTTCATTTTACATACTATTAAATTTTCGTGATGACGAAAAGTTTCAAAGAAAAATTATACTTCATTTATATTAGTTTTCAGTGCTTATCACTAACCACAGCGGGAGGGAACTTTAGTGTGTGTTTCTTATATTCTCTCTTATTATTTTACAGCATATGAATCGATTTATATCTTTCAGATGTTTGTCCCTAATTAAGCAATATTTTATTCTCTATGCATGATTATACAAAACATAATAATGATTATAAAGAATCACCGTTCAATCGTCAAGCTTCAACTTAGAACCTAGAATAAAAACATCAGCGTGTAATAAGTGATAAATATTTGAAATCCTGATGTACATTATTTGTTTACAGACTAATTCATGCTTAACTTGTGTATGCAGAAGATATGTATGAAAATGACATGCATATGTTTTGATTTAGCTATTTTACGTAATGACTTTCATCCCAGTGTGATTGAGCAACCTATGTAAGGTAGGGACCAACAATAAAAGTGCTCTATAAATTCATTGGTTTTAGTTCTAAGAATAACAAGTAATGACTCAACAACAGTAACAAAATATTTGGATCGATATAACACCAGCTTCAGTTCAGTGAATATTGGAATAGGGAATGAATGATTTATAATAATATTTAAGACTGATAATTGTCATTTAGTTCAACATACCTTTCAGTTATTACTCAGGTTTGGTTAAACTTTCACAACTTTTGTTTTGTTATTTTGAGAAATTGTTTTACAATGCAACACTCTGTAAATAACTTAAAATATTAAAACTTCTCATATATCTGAACTGTCATGTTCTGGCAAGGTTCATTACTTCAGTTTTTTTTTTGTATTCCAGCACCAGCTACCACAAAAATTCCACTTTTTTTCAAATATTATCATTTTTAAATAAAGCCTGTGAAACAATATTAAGTAAGAAAACATTGAAGGTTTTCCAGTCCCCTATCTCCATGGTAAGATTTTTCGTATGAAAATAAAAAATAATTCGCATTTTTGCGCGTTGTTTTCCAAGGTATAATAAATAAGGATATAAATTGTGTCGAAATGAGCAATCAATTCGATGCATAATATGAATTTAAGGCTCAAGAATCCATCATTCAATCATCAGCAATCATCAAAAATGAAAAACCAGTTTTTTCGTTCAAATTTAAAGAAATCCTCATAAAAATCCATCATTGCAATCCATATGGCAAGTGTAATGCAATGATAGGTTTTCTTGAACATTGCTTAAATTTTGAGCAAAAAAACTGGTTTTGATAATTTGAAAAACGATGATGGTTATTTTCCTCTTAAAGTGCAACAAATTCAAGTGAAGGGCCAATGGATTGCACAGCCTGCTTTGCTCTTGTCCACAGTTTATCAGCAGAAGTTTTCTCATTTCATTTTGTATGGGGAAACTTAACATATCTTGTAAATGGAAGATTAAATCGAAATAATGTTTGGTAGGCGTTATTGCATTGTCCATTGCACGGTGACGTCATCAGAAAATCGTTTTCTTTTCCTCCTTCGGAAAATCTAAAAACAACGGTGCCAGTACCTGTCAAAGTTAACACCAGTATTGGCACCATTGTTTTCAAGTTGAAGAGCAAAAGAGAGAGAACTCCGGCGTGAAATGCCTAATAGCCATCATCATTACGCACAACCGGCACTAAATACTTTTTTCGAAAATAGTTCCCAATTTTTAGAACTAATTCGTTAGATGCATTTCGCCATACCAACATTTTTCGCGAATCCTTTTAGCGATTTTTCGTGCATAGGCACTACCGCATGAGCGTTACTTGTGGTGAGTAGCGAATCAGGCCATACACGTGGCCCATTGTGGTCAGTATTCACGAATTTGATGAATTAAGGCAAAAGATCTTGAACTTCAGTATGGAAATCAAATACAAAATAAATCAATTCCAGTATGGTAACGAAACAGCAACTTCCGCGTTTTGGCGTTTTGGAGTGATACTTTTCAGATATCTCAAAAAAAAGGATTGAAGTTATGTTTAACTTTTTATTTAGGAATCAATATGCCAATGAATAAGAAGTAATATGCCGATAACGCCACTTCAAGGCTGGTAACGGATAAGTGTCTTAAAATATTAACTTTAAAGACCTCATGATCGAGAAACGTGACCCTAAATAGTTTGAACAGGAACTAAGTATTTAAAAGGATTCTTGAGATAATTCAATCAGTCATATCTAAGAGAGGCTGAAAATTTCATTAAGAGATTCCTCGTGACGTTACGCCAAGTATAAAGTATTTGATCCTGAGAATGTAATTTAGGACCTTTACAAGCTTCCCGAAGAATTCGACCTTGTAGAATTCATTTTTCATTTCTAAAGATACCCTTAAAAATTACTCCAGAGTTTTGTTCAAAGATTCGTTTCAAAACGAAGTGATCTTTCTCTGCTTTTTTTTTCAGAAATTGTTCTATAGAAACTCCAGGCATTAATTCTAGGATTTTTTATTCTCTTTTATTTTCGTTCTGAATTTGTTTAACATTTCAACTAGAAATTTATCTAAAAATACCATCAGTTCTATTTAGAATTGTATTAACAGGTTCTTCCAAAAATTCTCCAAATAAGTGGTCAAAGAATTCATCTAGGATTTCTCTGAGAACATCTCCAAGAAGGTGCTTAAGAAATTTTTCAGAAATAATAGTAGGCAGTTCCTAAAAAAAAAGAAGGTTTTTTTTTAAACTAAATCCTAAACAAATTACTGATCCTTTTTAAATTATATTATAAATTTCTACATGTAAGAAGCATTTTAAAAATGTTTGGATGTCATCTGAATTCTTAAAAAAATTTCGGGCGAGTCTCCAGAAAAACTGATAAAATAATTATTGAAAAATTTACCAAATGAAATTCTGTGGAATCTCCTGAGGGTTTTCAAGAGGAAAATTATTCCACTCGAGATTCTCCAAGGATTTCCACTCAAGATTCTTCAAAGATTTCTACTCGAGATTCTCCAAAGATTTCCTCTAAAAAAAACTCTGAGAAATCTTGAATGTCACTTTTGAACAAATTACAGGAATAATTGCTGTAGGTTTTTGCGCTCTTAAAACCTAAATGAACTATAAAATTGAAGAATCCATTGAGAATTTACTCCAAAAATATACGAGATATCTTTGAAAGAACTCAAAATGTCTGAAAAAAAATATCAGGAGTCACCGGTTGAACTAATTGACATTTTTCACCAGTTACCATACGATAGTAATAACTGAAGGAATCAGTGGCGAGTTTCTTACACAATTTTTCTATATTTCTCAAAAAATTGTTGGGAGAATGCACGGAGTAATCCCATGGTTGGACTGGTAAACGATTTCCTGGAGTAAATTCTGAATAATTCAATCTTAGTATTGCTTGAGGAGTAATTCTAATATTTTCAATCCTAATTCCTGAGAGAATTGCTAGAGGAATCTTTATTATAATTTCCGGAGGGATCTCTGGACGAATCACAAGAAGAATTCCTGAAACTTGTCCAAGAGAAATGTGTAAACCTATGGAAAAGTCGCGTAGTAATCTCTGGAGTAAAACAATGCATTTTAAATAGCATGGGAAACGGCTTGGTTAGAATACGGCTCATATTAAAAAAAAATCCATATCGATTCCTGGCTTCCTCAGGCTGATGCAACAGAGGGTTCCTAGATATTCGATCAATAACAGAATAATGTATTTTTGAATCCAAAACCACGATATTCTGTTGAAAAGCTCTGTTGTACGTCATAGTTGAAATGAACGTTATATTACTCAATACACTGGATGCTATAGGGGCCCCTACTTATCATAAATAACCTGTTTTATTTTAGTGGGGTAAAAACTGAATTTCTACTGCCATAAAAATGTTCACCATAAATTCGGAGCCCCTAAGAACCCGGGTCCGGTGCGGACAGCACCCTCCTAACTACGCTACTGGATGGACCCATGGTACCAAACACTAACGGATAGATATATGCTAAATATATCATTTGGGGAGATTCTTCTCATGCGTACAATCCATAAAAGTACATCCGTTCTGTGAAAGAAGATACCGAAAAGTTTTTTATGTGCAAATTGCGTGCAAATCATAAGTTCATCATTTTGGATGACCCTTTACGCATACGAATTGTGGAGTCTTGTACAATGCATTTGTTCTTTGAACAGAAGCATCGATACGGAGAGCAGTTTATTCCATAGATAACGAGTAAGTTTAGATTGATAAAACCGATTAAAAATCATTCGTTAGAAAAAGGAAGTCGTCCACGACAACCTTTTTTCTCACTGACCCCAGCAATAACTGATCTATTCATAGTTGGAAGTCAAAAACGCAATAATTGATGTCAGAATTGAATGAACAACAGTTGTATAAACTTTTTTCAAGCGTGAAGTTTGAGTAACGGCTGTTTAAACTGTCGAGCAAATTATTTATTCACTGTCGAGCTATTATCTCTTCATCTCTATCATAATCGTAATCTATCATTTGATTTCTAAAGGACTAATTACCAAGAGGGGTTCGTACAATGCTTTTACTAATTAAGCTCGAAATAATGGATGTATACAGCAAAGTTTAAAGTCTCTGATTATCATTTGCAAAATAATATACTTATAACAATTACATAAAATAGGCGCTTGGTTAGAGTAAAATATAGACAAAATAAGTTAACAATGGAAATATCACAATTCAGTTCGCAAACAAAAATCCCTCTCCACCTTCCATCTCCTGCACATTGTACACACCCTATGCACTTCATATGAAACACAAGCTTTCGCTATGTGCATTTAGCCTTACATCGATAGCCCTCTGAAGATCGTGGTGTTGCATGGAAAAGGTTTGATGTTTCACTCATAGGAGCAGGCATGGGTCCTTAAGAATAATGGCCGAAGAAATGGGAACACTTAGAAAGATGGTCGAGATTATTGCTGCTACTTTCGAGGAGGTCACCGGAAACGCTGCGTACAATGGGGCCCCCATCATGGCCCCAATATGTCCTCCACAGACGAAAAAGCCCACCGCGGTACATCTGGAAATGGAAAATAAAAAACGAATCAAATGTTGATGAGTTTGTATACATTTTGATTACTTTCAGAAAGATTCTACCACTTTGCTCAGACGCAGACATCATTACGCCGAATAGGTCACTACCCCAAAAGCATAACATTTCAAGAGTCATTAGATTGGAAATTGGAAAGAAGCCACAATAATTGTATAGTTTCCTGCCAATAATGAAAATATACCATCACCCCACAATTACCGATCAAATAGTCTTAAATTCAACCTACTAAATTTTATAAAGCAATACAGAAAACATAAAATTACAAACATGAATCGTATCGTTTTAACTTGGAACTTCGATTGGTAAACTAGTTTGTGAGTAATAGTTATTCAGGATTGTACAAAAATCATATACTCATTCTGTTGCTGAAAACAATATTATCGATCACTTTTTGCATTATGGATTAAATTTTGGCATATTATGGATCACTGTACAAAATCACTTTTCAACTTTCCATGCAAGTTAACATTGGCGCTTAAATTAAAATTGTTATGCACTGTTCATAAAAGCATAATTGTCTCATATGGATTATCGAACCAACCGCATTTTTAAACGCAACATTCATGTTTCAATGTGTGCTTTACTGTAATGAAAATTGATACACTTTGTTTGAAAATGGTGTGGGAAAATATGAAATTCATGTAGTCCCATACTGTCATCATGTATACGTGCTTCATATCAAGAGCATCAGATCAGCTTGTCATTGGGGCACAACAATAATCGCGCGGTTGAGTACGATCTACAGTGAGACACATTTTTTTAGATGTAGCAATGTACTAGCTCATATCTGCACTGGCTCATGCGTTGTCTCATGAGAAAATCCCAATGCGACAGTGAATTTGAGACTCTTAGGCGACGGTTTCAGAAACAAGGAAAAGGGTTTAAACTTAGGATTAAACTGCTCGTAGGCAGTTTTAAAGGACTGAACTTTCAACCCAAATAACAACTACAGAACGTGAATTACGTTCAAGTTTATATTTTTTGCTCATCAATACATGCAAAATGAGTAATTTGTGTAGTGGTGCAATAGACGTATAAGAATTAGACCTCTATTGTCACTGATAATCTTGTTACCAACATCTAGTATGTATATTTTGGAGATGATACTCAAAGTGTCAAATTTTCCTCAATTTTACAATAGCAATCTGCTTTTGAAATCAAAACATTTACTCTGTCAGATGTTTTTCCCTAAGACAAGACGTGTCAGGTAAAAGTACAAAACGAAAAAATACCACTTCTCATTGGTCGTTTTGGCAAAGGCCTACTTTCATCTCGTTGAGTTGAATTGCAACAGGGCACTTTGTTGCTAGCCAGGCCGGTTGCTAGTTCATAAAATAGAGTTTTCACCAAAAAATTTTAACATTTTGCTTGAGATTTTTGTTTTTAATTTTTCTCAAATTCGCTGTCAAGTTTACCGCATGTGCAGGAGATAGCTTCGAGCTCCTTTTTTTGTTGTCTCCTATAAAACGATAGCAGAGCTCATCCATTAAAATGTGCATTGTTCACAACATCAGCAAAACAGCTGGGGCGAATGTGGAGAAATGAACCACGGCACACAAATTCAACGCATAACTCGCGTGACGTTCTGAACAAATTGATTCACACTTCTTTTTTTTTTGTATATTGTATGTGATTTGAATATCCCAGGAAAGATTTGGGTTTCTTTAGTTTATGACCATTTATCAGCTCTAACATATTTTGTTGCGCTCCATGCGTTTTGTACTGTTCTCCCTCGTATGGAAGGTAAACATTCGAAAAATATACAAGTGTGAGTGGAATTTGATACTGGAGTATAAATTATGCTCCCGATAAGGAGGCACAACTTGACCTGTCAAATCCCATAGGGAAAAAATTGGACGTCACCCCTCTGCGCTTGTGCTTCTACAATACTAAGATAAATACAACATACTTAATTGCAGTGTTGTGAAAAACTCAATTGAGATTTTTCATGCGTGAGTTGACAATAACGCTACTCAGCAGTAAAAAAATCATGGATGAGTTGGCTCACCTTTTTGACTCATTGTCTCGTAATTCCACAGTTTACACTCACACAGCAATAATTTCTTGTTAGTCTGGTAAAATTATTATAATCCTTTCTAACGTAAATAACAACATTCGGGTTTCACGAGTTTTTGACGGGTTTTGCGACTGAATCATTTTTTACGGTTTGAGTTGATTGAGTGATTTTGCGACTAAAAACTCAAGCGTGAGATTTGCGAAGCAGATCTCTAATGAGTTTGCTCTCATCGAGCGTATTGATTGAGATTTGAGTGTGTGTCTATCAACACTGCTTAATGGGTTAAATACATGCCCTGATTCGCTACTCGCCGCATAGTAACGCACTTGCGCTAGTGTCTATGCACGAAAAATCGCTAACAGGTAACGCGAAAAATATTTGTATGGCGAAATGCATCTAACGAATTATTTCTCAAAATTGGAAAGTTTTTTCGAAAAAATATTTGGTACCGGTTGTACGTAGTGATAATGACTATCACGCCTACCAAATATTTTTTCGATTAATGCTTCCATTTACGAGTAATTTGAAATTAGATGCCTTTCCCCATACAAAATGAAATGAGAAAACTTCTGCTGATCAACTGTGAACAAGGGCAAAGCAGGTAATCCATTGAGAGCAAAATAATGGAATTTGTTTCGATTTACTCTAAAAACATCGTCAGTTTAGAAAATAAACCTGATTTTTCAATTATTCAATGCAACAGAGGATGCTAGCTCTGTTGCATTGAATGAATGAAGCGTGCAAAAAAACTACCAAATTTTAAGCCTTGATATTTCAATTTGTTCAGAAGATATACTTAGAAAAAATACTAGTAGCATTGGCTTTTGCTTCAGGGCAGTCTTAGTTGAGCTGTCACGTCATGTCCTAGGTTTTTTCCCTTTGCGCGCGAGTTTTGTTTGAACAAGGGCTTGCTCATAAGGACTGTTCATTTTATGAAGTGGACACTTTGTTTATGCTATATCTTTTTTATTTATTGATAAAATCGAAATCGGTTTTCTGTGCATCGTTAAACTATTATTCTACAATGCTGTAAAAATATAAGATTTTAGAAAATGCTTTTAGTTGATGAGCTAAATAGGTTTTCCAAAAACTCCTAAGAAAAGCTGTTTGTCAAAGTTTAACATTATTTTTCGCAAAACAAAAATCCTAATTTTTATGAACCTATTGTATGTTTGTATCCTTTACTATTCTACTAAAGGTATAGCTTTAAAAAAATCAATTATATTCCACCATTCTCTGACATTAGGTAACTTTAGTGATTAACCAATTTATGGCCAAATTTGCTAATACACCATCCTTTCACTCCCAGCAAAAGAGAAAAGTAAAAATAGTGTTCAAAACTAGGTTGGTTTACTAAAGAAACTATATTTATACAAACGAGAGCTAAATCGTGCGTTTAAATTATAGTCTTAAGCACACATTTTACTGTTTATGGTAGTTTTATTGAAAAGTCTCATACTTTTAAAATCGTGTACGCATATTTATCGATCTACAGCAAATTGTAAATGGTTTTCTCCAAATATTTCAATTGGTAATCTCAGAATAACATATTATGAAAATAATATGTGGAAAGTTAAATCGATTTTTTTACAGCAGTGTTGCCAATTTTGATGATTGTCAATGTACTTTGAAAGGTGTTTTAAGAATAAAGCAAATGTGTTTCTATTGTTCTTTAAATGTGACGTGGGGACTAGATAAGTAACTTTATGAAGGCGTAAGTTATTTTTCATATTAATACTATATTAGGACTTCCGTCAGGACAAACTTTTAACAAAAAAATTCTACTCATATCAGTTCCCTTCAAATTTTAAATAGTTTTCTCTTAAAAATATAAGGGAAAAATGATTTTATTATATCTGTAAAATTGTTGTTCCAAAAATAGCTTGATTTTTTCCATCAGGCTTCTGATTGATGATGCTTTTGAAGAACAAGCCTTTTTTGACAATAAAAAATATAAATTGTCGAATTTTCCAGCCAATATCTATCAATCATTGATTTTGATAACCTTTAAAAATCGACCGTTCTAATCGTTGTGCCATATTCGTGTGAAATTTAATTATTTTGGAGAATTTTTATTATCACAACATTGTTTAATACTAGTCGATTGATGTGCAGAAAACTGCCTGAAATTTAATTTATAAATCAAAAAGATACAGCATGCACAAGGTGTCCACTTTATAAAATAAACAATCCTTATATTTCATAACGCTTAAATTGGCCATTTTAGACACCCATCCACCCCCTCGTGACACTTTTTGTATTGATAGTCTATTATTTTTGTATGAACCGTAAAAACGTTAACCCACCCCCTAAAGCGTTATGAAAGTTGTGAATGGGCCCCAAGTGGGTTGTCATGTGTTCTGAAAAGCTTTAACTGCACACAAAGACGAAAGTCTCGTTTAGGCATGTTTGTTGAATAGGTATGTAAATAGTTTTTAAATACATAAGCAGTCAAATCATTACTAAAATACTGAAATATCATCTATTTCAGATTTCTCACAGATTCAGTGAAGGCCTCGTAATGGATGGTGCGGTTGACAGTTTTGAAGCGGTTTGAAGCTGAATAACGACACCTTGGAACCAGTTACTTTATAGTGTCGTGATTTGATCGCTTGCAAGAAAAATTTTTAAACAATCAACTAAATTATTAACTTGTAAGATAGATTCACCTAAGATTTTAGGGACAATTGGGATTTATGCCATCGAAAGACCGTTAAGAACTAGAGGATTTTTGTACCTTCCTTCTCGTCGTACACTTTACGGGCTTAATGAGCCTATACGATCCATGTGCAATGTGTTTAATTCAGTGTATTATTTGTTTGATTTTGACTCGTCTATAGATTTTTTTAAAAATCGACTCTGTAATGCTCGTTAATATTAGCTGTGTTAGAATAACTTAAGATTAAGTAGATCATGTAGACCATGTTGTTCGATGATTATTTCACAATAAATAAATAAATAAATAAATAAAAAAAAATCGTGAAAATGAAATATGTGATTTGTACATATTGTTTTCATCCTGGAGTATCGACCCAGATGGCAGTTAACTAATTAGATTATCTGAAACTCGACCTTGAAATGTGATGAAAGCTTGTGATTTATTAAAAAATGAATAAGAAAAGCATTCTCTCGCGGAAGAAGGAAATAAAGGTTGTTTTGAATGTTCCATACAATTCCACTTTTTCTTGAAGGGTGTAGGGGGGATGGGATAACAAGGAATAAAATTAGTATTTGTATTAGCCTCATTCCAGAGATTGAGCTAATTTTTTACGTTTACTACATTTTACAGCAATATACTGGGTGTCAATGGATTACCTGCTTTGCTTTTGTCCACAGTTGATCAGCAGAAGTTTTCTCGTTTAATTTTGTATGGGGAAATGCATCTAACTTCAAATTTCTCGTAAATGAAAGGATTAATCGAAAAAATATTTGGTAGGAGTGTAAGCCATTATCATCACGTACAACCGGTACCAATTAATTTTTCGAAAATAGTTCCCAATTTTGAGAAATAATTCGTTAGATGCTTTTCGTCATACAAATATTTTTCACGCTACCGCATTTTAGCGATTTTTCGTGCATAGACACTAGCGCATATGCGTTACTATGTGGCGAGTAGCGAATCAGGGCATGCATGTACCCATTGAAAATCTAAAATTTGGTGACCGTCACGAAATTATGTTAGATTTTAAACGCGTATAACTCAGCCATTTATCGATAGATTTTCAATATTTTTCCACCAACCGGTCGGAAATGTATACAACAATTTTCTCGAATGGAGAAAACTATTGATTTTTGACAATAAACTATTGAAAATTGGGAACATGTCGACCCCTTTCTTATGCAACCAATCATGTTCAAGCAGTTTTCCACACTTCTTTTGCGTTCCGCTTCGCACTATAAAAGGAGACCGATTCCTGCTTCTTCGTTCATTCTTCTTTGTGCCGTCAGACTGTGAACATGGTTGGCGAGCAAGTCTCGAGTGGCTTTCGCATTTAGGGTTGTCGCAAAATGTCAATTAATCGATTAGTTGGTAATCGATTACAGTCCAAGAATACCGATTAATCGACTAGTATTTTTCGATTAATCGAATTAATCGACATTTTTTCTGTAAATATGAGTTCTTACTGCTATAAGGTACACCGGAGTAGGCTAAAACGGGTGGGGCAAAATGATTTTTTTTTTTTTTTTTCTATCTTTATTAACGAGATTTTTAGCCCTGGGCTAGTTCATCTCGGGACCAACGGCTTTACTTCCCTTCCGAAGGAAGTCGTCACTGAAATTTCTAGTGACTATCTCGGGGATGGGATTCGATCCCAGGTCCTCGGCGTGAGAGGCGTGTATTCTAACCACTACACCAGGTCCGTCCCCTGGGGCAAAATGAAATACTCGTTCCTTTAAGTAGGTTTCATTTGTTAGCACAATGTTTCTGTAGTAAAATTTGAAATTATTACGAAATTTTACAGCCGTTTCAACTTGCCCGAAATTTAATTGAAAAACAGTTTTAAAAATAGCTCCTAATAGATAAATTCATGTGAATTCAGATGGACATGCACGATAAAATTCTTTTAAAATTTAATAGAACTTATCCAATTTTCGAAGCATGAAGCTGAGGTTCATGGCTTAGTAAATTGTTTCTTCAAGTTATTTTTTTAAATCAAGATGAATTTAAGTATGTTATTAGTATACAATTTCGTTGAAGCAATGGCCTACACTTATAACTCTGAAGCTTATCCTTTCCTTTCCCATTTTCCATGATTTCCATTATGGAAATGAAAAAAAACATATAACTGACCCATTTATGCAGAACATACATGAACGAGCTTTGTAGAAAATTTCTGTTTTGCTTCCCTTACTCCTGGAGAATAATTAGATCGAACTTCCATTGAAATTTGTGATATTTTTATTCATGGTAAATTGTAGGGAATAACTTAAAGAATTTGTAAAACAATTCGTATTTATCAGAACCACTAAATATGTTTACGGAATTGTTACAAAATTCTAAGGATTTTTTGAAATGAGTTTCTGCACGACTTTCGAATGAACTTTCAATTCATTTTTCATGAAATTTTAATATCTAATACCCTAATACCGATACATAGTTTTCTCAGGTAAGCTCTGTTTAGGTTACTTCAGAGTTTTCTACCTTCTGAACAGTGCTGGGAATGGTAATAGTAGTAGGCTTGAATTTCGCGAAAATCACGTGGCTCTCTCACTACAGTAGTTTAAAATCGTGAATCTCATCAAGTAGCCTATATTGGGTACATGAATTTCTCTAAATCGGTAGTGTCATTGAAGGCTCTAAATGCGGGAAATGCAACGGGAAATAGAACATTTTTCTACAGTAATTTTGGGTTGCCCTTAGCAACGGGTGTTTTGCAATTTTCAAGGCGTTTTGCCTACAGCAGCGATGGGCGTGAGTTTCACTGGCTTCGCTGACTGTGATTGGCTTTGTTTGACTACTGTAGAGTGAATTTCAGATTTTTTCCCAACCCTGCTTCTGAATATTTTTTCACAATTCTGCAAGGAGAAGAACGGTAAAGATATATATAATTTTTACTATTAATCTATGTGTTTGCTTTTTTACATTATAACCTAGCTATCCCGGCATACTGCATGTTTATGGGCGTCTATTCTACAAATTATTACACACAATTTCCTAACGTTATCTATAAAGTTTATGAAATTTCCCCTCGCATGCGTCTGAGTTCTGGACAAATGCATCAGTGAAAAAGAAAATACAAATCCGTTGACCCGCTTCCATGTCAACTCTTGACTAGGACTGGTATACTGCCCATAACTGCATATTTGTCACTTTCGACATTTTTGACAATTTCGAGTTAATACCGTGGAGAGTCATCAAACGATAAACACTTACGATCAACTTCCTGAAATCTGTGAGATTGTTCTAGAAAATTCGAAAAAAAAATACCAATTTGTTTACCAGTTGTAACAGTCACATTGAGATTATACATGAGCCCCGTAATGTTGTAGCAATGAAATTTCTATCAGAATTATTTTCTGACTATTCTCCCTACATGCAATATTGTCTATACAAAATGTCAATCTCAAGTAAGCACTTTTGAGTTCATGGTAACTTTTAAAAATTTTACTTTCTTCCCATACTACCATAAAATCCACACTTCCATTTCCATATATTTAATGCCGACTTTTGTCGAATGTTACAAATTTGCAGTTATGGACAGTTAGGACTGGAACTTGTAAGTTCTTTCCTGAAAAAAAGACACCAAACTGGAACCAGAAAAAAAAACAATAAGAAACCAAACAAAAGTTAAGAAAACAAAGAGAAACTTAGCAGGAAATAGGGGATTATGATCGATATAAGAAGAAGAAGAAAAAGAGATCGATTAATCATGAAATCTGACCAGAAATTTCTATAAAGTATTTTGTTTAGATTATTTTTTTTATTATTTTCTCGCTACATTATCATAAGTGTTACTTTTCGTATTACTGTATGCATTATGTCATGATTTTCACAAGGAATTTCATCTGAATATAAATAAAATTTCCCAGTCTTTTTTCTAAGTATGTCACCAGAGAAACGTCAAGGATGTTATTCAGGAATTATAAGTATATGAAAAACTGAATTTCGTACTATACCATTTAATTTCACTAGCGTTTGTACCCTTTGACAGATACGCGTATTTCGACCACAACTGTAAGCCGTCTTCAGTGTCATGTACTAGACTCGACTTGGATTATTTTTCGAAATAAATCTGGGGGTAAATTCTAAAGAGAATTTTAATGACGAAAGCTAGACGCACGGAAAATAGTCACATTGAATGGTACGAGGCGACCTTAACATGACATATGTAAAGACAGTTTTTGAGATTTTTTTGTTATGCTTAACAAATTTTAATTGTTTCCCTGTATGCGACGTTTCGTATTGGTATACTAGTTCGCTTCAAATTATTTGGAAAAAATATACAATTTTTTGATGTGCAGATTTTTTTTTAATTAACGTTCAACGCTCCGTCATCGTAATCATCTCTATCATCGATACTTCAAAAGCAGTTTTTATGTTCAAAACTAAAAATTATTCAATGAAAATGTGTTTACTGTATTCTATTCTCCAATCGAAACACGGTGAACACATTTTCATCGAATAATTCTTAGTTTTGAGCAGTAAAACTGCTTTTGAAGTTTCGATGATCACGATGATTGCGATGACGGAGCGTTGAACGTTAATAGGAAGTCGTAGCTAGACGGTAGTTTAAAAATAAATTTGTTGATACTTTTGACCCGTGAAAATGTTCAGGCCAAACTGCTGGAGCAATCTTCAAGGAAAATCCCTGAGGAAATGTTGGATAAATTTGTAGAATTTAATCCTTTAAGAATTCATTTAAAAATTTTAATAAAAAAATTGGCAGAATTCTTGGAGTAAGACCTGGATATTTTCCCTTTTCCTCAGGAAAACTGGATATTTGTTTTGTTGGTCCTTTGTTAAAGTTATGTATTAAACAAAAATTTCACATCATGCATTGAGGGCGAAAATGGCCATTGGCTTAGAAACAATTGCAGCAGGAATTCTACCAGAGACTCTTTTAGGAATTCCACCAGACAGGATTTTTTTTTAGGAATTTCTCCCGTAATTTCACCATCATTCATGCTTCCAAAGATTCCTCCATGCATTTGTCCCAGATATTTCACGGAATTCCCTTGAAAAAATTCTCACAAGGATTCTTTCAGGGAGTTCTCTAGAAAATTTCATGAGATTCCTCCAGCAAAACTACCAAGGAGTCCACATGAAACCCCTCCAGAGATGCCTTCAAGAAATTTTGCTTCAGAAATTCTCAGTAGATTTTTTTAGTTATTTCCTTCGAGATTTTTTTTTCAAAAAGTCTGCCAAAGATTCCCCTAGGCATTTTGTGTCGGAGGTTTCTTAACCCCTATACGAGCAGCTTCAATATTTTGCCATGAAGAAATATTGAAATCGCTATAACTGTTTTGTTTCTCAATATATTTGCACCACCACAAGTTCTCAAAAATCTCTTCTATTTTAATAATCTGTATTTGTTTTGATTATTGGTCATCTGGATCCGGAGATATTCCAAAATTCTTTGGGGGACCGACGCGTAGCCAATGACCCGTTAATATCTCAAGTTACAGATTTTTCTCATGTTCGGTTATTGGCTTTTCAAAACTATACTTTGATGAGAGTCTGTTGTGAAAAAATGAAACAAAACGGTGCAACCGTTTTTTGAGTAATAAGCTTTTATGCTTTTGGTACAACTGCGGCCGTAACAAGATCTTGAAAACTTAAAAAAACATCATATTGTAGTTTTGGACTTCTAGAAGGGAACTCAACCGATTTGAATGATTTTTTCAGAGAAGCTCTTTATTACCTGACAGTGTATAGCCCGCATTTTTTTTTTTTTTTTGTTATAAATCGACTAAAAACAAAATAGCGGCCTAAGAAATTTTATATGAGAAGTGTCGGGCCCCCAAGGAATACCGGATTATATTCAAAACTAGATGACCATTGGTCAATACCGACACAAAATCCAAAAATAGAAAAGTTTGTTGAGAATATGTGAAAAAAAGGTGCAAAAATATCTAGAACCAAAAAAGTTATAGCAATTTAAATATTGTTTTTTGGTGATAAGATGAAGCTGCCGGTAGAGGAATTAAGAATTATACTTGGAATTATTCGAGTCGCGTCTGTTTTGCTGCTACAGTTTTTCTTCTTCGGATTTGACTATGAATTTCATTTGGGGTTCCTCTAAAAATTCCTGCAAGTATTTAAATAATTCATCCAAGGATTCCTTTATAAATGGCTCTAGTACAACTTTTAGGGATTGCTTATGGGTCTCCTTCTGAATTTTTTTAAAAGATGGCTGCAAGTATTTTGTTTGAAATTCCTCTAGGGATTCCTTCAAGATTTTTTTTAGAAATTTGTTTAGGGATTTCTCCAACCATTGCTTCATAAACATCACTTGGCTCCTTCGAAACATTTTCCAGTGGTTCTATCACGAGTTACTCCAGGAATTTCTTCAGAGTTTCGAAATAAATCTTTTTGAGGTTCTTGAAGAATTCCTCCAAAAAAATCCTAAGATTATCCTTTATAAATTTATCCAGTGATTCCTCTACGACTTATTCTAGGAATTGTTCAAGATTTTTTGCAAGAGATTCTACCTGTTTTTTACAGTCAATTCTCCTAAAATCGGTCAGAATTTCCTCATGTTTTGTATTTCAGGAATCCCTTATTTGTTCTTACAAGATTTCCATGAAGCCTACAGATAATTTCTCAACAAATTCATCCTGAAATTCCTTCCGGGGTTTCTTTAGTAAAAAACATCAAGTATTATTTCTGAAATTCTTTGAAGAATACCTGTAAAAACTCATCCATTATATTCATACATCTGAAAACTCCTCCTGGAATTGACTATTTTTTTTTCTTTCGGAATTTTTCCAATTATTTCTCCTGGGTTTTCTTCAAAAATTTCCTCCAGATTGTTTCCTGGAATTCTTTCAGGAAATACTCCAAGAGTTTCTCCAAAAAATCCGAGGAAGGTTTTCATTAAGAGCCCTGGTTGAAATCGCTGAAGAAATCTCTTAGTAACGTCTGGAGGAATTTCTGAAGGAATTAGGGCAAATACTGCAGGTACACGTAGAGGACGTTGTGTACGGTTTCATGAGAGTTTTCTTGTAGTGTCTTGCATAGGAATCCTAGATGGAAGTGATAGAGAAATATTTTGGAATGTTTTTGGGAAACGCTAAAGATTATTTCGACAGTTTTTTTTTTATTTTTATTTTTTTTTAAATGCCTGGAGGTATAGCCTTGAAAATAATGCCTGCAGGAGTCTTGAAATGAATTTCGAGACAATCTCTACCAACTTCCTGAATAAATTCCAAGAATCCTTTGAAGAAATGCCTGGACGAATCACGAAATTTCTGAAGCAATTCCTGAGAAAAAAAATAAAGGAATCTCATATTTGAGCTTCATGTTGAATTCCTAGAGACATCTACATGGATTACACAGCTATAAATATTCCTAGAGATCTCTTTGGAAAAATCTTCGCAATGTGATTCCTGGAGCAATTTTTTGATATATCTGTGGAAAAATCTGTACAAGTTTATTAATCTATGAATTCCTGGATAAATTAACGGGAGAATCACTCTGGAAATTTGTCATACGATATTTCTGGAGCAATTTCTGTAGCCCTATCTGTACCGATTCTATGATTCTAGTTATTGATCGCAGGTTTTACGTTTTTTTACTCTTGTATAAAAATAATATAAATTTCGTTCTATCTTCGTGTTTTGTCATAAAATGAAGAATTCGGATATAACCTATTTAATATTTGCTATGGTATGACGTCTTTCTGAGTGTGGATAAAAATCATAGATTTTGAGCTGACGAATGATGGTACAACATGATGTTCAGAAAATTTTCACACAAAGATCTACCAGAACCGATATCACATGGCCAAAATCAATCGTCCGTGACTTGATGCTCTGGTGAATCAGAATAAAAAAGTGAGCCATACACGCTTATGAAATTCTGACCATACCACTTCCTTGTGTACAGCATGATCAAATTTACAAAAACTGTTCAGAACTCTATTCTAGGGTCTCATACCTTTTCATTAGAGTGTAAAAGAAAATTAAATTTGATCAAAAGTTAATTTTTGAGGGTATTTAAAAGCACTGTAGCGCCGCTCGCCGAGGTCACTGAAAGATTTATGTAGCATGGATATGATCGCTTTCCAAAGTAAGTTTTTTTAAGTAAGGAAATATCAGAACTATCTCTTTTTTTAGTGACAATGTCTAAAAATTACCCCGATGTACAATGAAAGCAAAAAAATTAGATTTTTTGATAAATTCATTGTAATCATTCGTTTAAAAATGTGGGAAAATCTCAAGAGATACTTTAGGAAGATCAAGGAAACGCTGAATGTGGAGGTAGGAATCTTTCCAAAAGTGAATAAAGGAAATTGAGCAGAATATTTTACTCTTCTCCCTGTAAAGTGTAAAACATTGAAACGGTAGTAAAAATTTGTGCCGTGTGCAATGACATAATGACCCATGGCCATTTAATTGATAGACAATATACTGCTGTGAATCGCAAGTGAGTCCCCTTCAAACGAATACTATAAAAAGTTCAGGAGATTGACACATGTTTGGATATCAATGAAACTTTCACATTTTGCTTATCATTCTGATAGCTTTTGAGAGAAATATTAGGATGATCAAAACACCGTTAATTTTTGTATAACACGTTACAAAACTATGCAGTGGGACTGTAATGAGGTCACATTTCATTATAGGACAATTTGATTTGGTATTTTTTTTTACAAATTTTTCCGAACAAATTATACAGTCTCGTTAGTGTAGCTGAAAGGCCATAGGAATGTATGTTCAAAACTTGTATAAACAAAAATTGGACAAAAAAGCAGATGAGACTGCCTTGCGATTCACGGCAGTATAGGACTATAGGATTGTATTTATCGAAAACAATTCTCGCACCGATGATCTTGGAAAACTGGTTTGCTACTGACAAGAAAACGAATCGCCTATCTCGATGCCAGGAGAATTTCTTCCCGGAAATGACCAGGAAATTACATTTCTCTGATCGCAGTACGCAGTTGAGAAGAAATGTCATTTCAAATAGGACTCTCTGTAGGAAATTTCTTGACCCATTCAGTAAAGAAATTTCTTTACTTTTCTTTAGTGAAACAGCATACTTAGCTTTACACAACACATTGTTTTACAGGAAAACACCACCGTAGTTTGAATTGGACATTTTATTTAGGAAAAATCGTCAAATAATCGAAGTCAATTAATCGATTATCTCGATTATTAAGTGAGCCAGTTATCAATGAAAAATTAATCGATTAGTAAGTCGAATAATCGATTAATCGAAATAATCGATTAATTTGCGACAACCCTATTCGCATTCTCAGCTCATTTTTCAATGGGACGCGAATGGAACAACACGCATATCGGAGCCGTCACGACTAAATTCGTTTGTTGAAGCGTCCATCGTCATCGCCATCGCAAATCCCATCGGGTAAGGAGTATTTCAACCTGTGCGCCGTCAAAATGTGACCGAACCTGCTCAGCTCCTCGCTACCTATGCCACGGTGCTCCAATTACCGTTATTATCAAATAAAATATACCATCCAAACGGCAAACGGCAGTTGATTTCTGACGTTGTTCTGCACCTCTGGGCCGAATTTGAAAAAAATCCTTAGTCAGAATTTTGAGTTACTCCCTTTTGAAGTTTTTATGATAGAAATCACATGATGTATGCCACTTTAACTTGTTTAAACAATCAGATTATAATAAAATTTTGTAGTTTAATTTATTTTCCATATCATCACGATAAAAATATGAAAAAATACTAAGATTTATCTAGACCGGCATTTGAAAAGGGCCAATGCTATGTGTAGTTATTACTAATCAGCCAATACACGAAAAATGATATCTACCAATCAACGCTTGATAGTGAGTTTAGGAAACTGTCCGAAGCATTCAAATATGTATGAATAATTCTTGGACAGGATATTTAGATACGCCCTTTTGAAGTGTATGGAAAGAATATTGCATGGTGAATTTCGTTTCATCTATAATAAACGGTTGGGTACATAGGGTTTCAGTGCTAGTAATGGACCCCTTAGTAGCTGAGATTCATTCTAGACGCTTTTTTGCAATGATATCTTAGATGAATATACGTTTTGTGCAACCCTTCAACAAGTTCCATGTCTTTACATCATAGTGCGCTTTTGAAACACACAAAAACATTCAATTTAGCCAATGAAATACTCATTTGGAAAACTGTTGTCCTTATGCCTATTATGGACCCTCTCGGGGTCCATAATAGGATTGTTTACAAATATGACGTTTCCTATTATGGACCCTCCATTTGATTCCAATGTATTCCGGTTCGCTGCCGACATGCCTATTATGGACACACCTGGAAATGCCTATTATGGACCCTCTTGCGTGGTTTCATTTACAAAACTGTTCAAATTTCTGTATTTATGCACCTTAAACCAAACATTTTGACTGAAACTGCTGACTAACAATGCAATCGAAGTTCCCCCGGTGGATTTTCAAAGGAATAAGGTTGTTTAGAGTGTTAAGTTTATGTTTTTCTTTAGGGGGTCCATAATACGCACCGGCATCGACTCCCTACATAATCATTACAACTTTGCGGTTATTCTTATTTCATTCAATTTAGCAAGTTGCACGCGTACACATATTGTCTAGATTGGCATTACAAAAGAGCTAAAGTTTAATTGAAATATATACAAATCAATATAGCTGAACGATGACTGTATCAAAGTTGATCGAAACTGTCGAACATCAAATATCTGTATCTATATCATATATCTGTATTCTATTCTAATCTATTTAATTATTTTCTAATCTAGTCTGATCTGTCCCATTCAATTCTACTCTACTTAAATTTATTCTATTCTGATAAACCTTACTTGTTCTTATTCATATTTTTACAAATGGCCACTGTTGTAATCAACAACTGCGCGCAAATCATTTGAACGGTACACTTTCGTTGTTTATACGACTTTATAGCGCTGATAGGTCTGTAAAACAGCGCTATACACAGACTCCGACGCCTGCTCATTGTGCCAGCCTAGCACTCGATCAGTCGCATTGCAGAAGTCTTTTACATGAAACTTTGTGATATGATATTTCGAAGATTTCGACAGACTCAGCTCACGACAAACTTGTTCTAATTACCTTCAAAACTGGGATCCAGGTCGAATGACAAGCATTTAATACAAAATGCTTCAATTCCTTAAAATACATACAAAATAAACATTTATAAATTGAAACCCTTATTTAAACTTACAGTGAAATAACCATTCCAATCTTCATTTTCTTTGAGCATATGAGAAGCACGGATTAGGAGTCAGAGTCTGTGCATAGTAATTTTTCACAGACCTGGGAGCGCTATAAAGCCGTACAAACATGGAAAGTATACATCTTTTGCGCGCAGTTGTTAATTAATACAGTGTTTATTTGTAAAAATATGTATAAGAACAAGTAGGGTGCCAGAATAGAATAAATTTAAGTAGAGTAGAATAGAATAGAATCGAACAAACTAGACTAGAAAAAAATTAAATAGAATTGAATAGAATACATATATTATATAATGTAGATAGATGTGATGTTCGAGTGTTTCGATCAACTTTGATGCAGTCATTGTTCAGCTATATTGATTTGTATATATTTCAATTATACTTTGGCCCTTTTCTTATGTCAGTCTCTAGACAATATTACGTGAAAATATGGGATCATTCAAGTGTTACGTAACCCAATAGGGAGAGGGAGGGGTCTTCGATAGTGTTACGGTTCATACAAAATTTTTAAATTTTCCTTACAAAAGCTGTTACGTGTGGCAGGGAAGGGGTCGCAAATTGGAAAATTCTGCGTTACGTAATATTTGAATCAACAAGGGATGCAACTTGCAAAATTGAATGAAATAAGAAGAACCGCAAAGGTGCAATGATTATGTATGCACCTAACCGTTGATTGTAGATGGAACGGAATTTACCGTAAAATATTCTTCCCATACACTTCAAAAGGGCGTATCTGCATATCATGTCAATGAATTTATTCATACATATGTGAATGCTTTGGACAATTTCCTAAAATCACTATCAGGCGTTAGATTGGTAGATATCATTTTTCGTGTATTGGCTGATTAGTAATAGCTAAACAAAGCATTGGCCCTTTTCAAATGTCGGTCTAGAAAAAGTTTTGAAAAATGAATTTTTCAATATCTAAAACCAGATAATAAAATAAAACTACAAAATTTAAATGTAATCTGATTGTTTTAACAAGTTAAAGTCACATACTTCATGTGATTTCTATCATAAAAACTTCAAAAGGGCGTAACTCAAAATTCTGACTAAGGATTTTTTTCAAATTCGGCCCAGAGGTGCAAAACAATGTCAGAAATCAACTGCCTACTGCCGTTTGGATGGTATATTTTATTTGATAATAACGGTAATTCGAGCACCGTGTATGCCACAGAGCTCTTGATCATCCAGCGACCGGATTGTGAAATCGCTCAAGATTCCTAAATTGACTCGTGTTTCCAGAATAGGCCCTGCAGGAATCGGTACGCAAAGGCAAGATTTGTACTAGATGGCTGAAGAAAATCGACCAAAGCCGCTTATTGAAGCGCCCATCGTCATCTCCACCGCAAACCTCATCGGGCGCTGCACCAACAAAATGTGCCCGTGTTACTCGAATTCAACAATTCAATCGGCCCTTTTCAGGGCCAACAAATGTGTTCTTAAGAGTTATTTGTATAATATTTCCTAATGTGTTTACCATCTAATATTTCTATTGGTGGTGCTAAATTAATATGGCATGCAGAAATTTACTAGGGGAAAAGCATCAATTTCCGACCCACATGAAATCTGTACCAATTTTCAGATTTTCTTACAAAGCAGGCTTGAAACGTGTGAATGAATCAAAAATTGATGCTTTCCCCTACTAGCTGTTACGCTCTGCAACAGGATTACTACAGGAGTCGTCGGAAGACTTCTGGAATGTCTGCTTTGTTTAATAGATAGTGATACAGACGAGTCATAATGGGTTTCAACAATTTAAGGTGAAGATGTATCGAAGCCAAACCTCAAATTTTTTTTGTTCACCTTCATCTTAGTAACGTAAGTAAGGATACAAGTTGGGCATTTTGCCTGCAATCTTGAATTCCAGAATATTTCACTTTAATTCAGTTTTGAGGAAGGTCTTCTATGTTTTCTCCCGGGAAAAGACTCTCCGATTAACATTTCGCAGATCTAAATTCTCCAGTCCTACTGGTCAAGCAACCGAACGTGCTTGTTTAAGTGAGCACTTCTGAAGCAAGGAACTCGTACGCACCTCAGAACGTTGCTGTCCGATCGACGACTCCCATTCTTTCCTTGAAATTTTGAGTTTTCAAGTAACCTTTCCTTTCCAGCTGTAGATTATCAAGCTGTGAATGACTAGAAGGTTTTGCTCTCGTGTAGATACTGCAGACTCGAGCAAAGTATGACATAAAAAAGCAAATCGAAAACATGTCTTGTTTTCAGCATCAAGTTAATTTCATAATTTGATTTAATTATCTAACTTATAAATAAAAATTGAATGGTATTTGTATGTCACGAAATGGGTTTAGAACGGGCTAAAGGATTTTGAAAATGCTTCCATAGTTATGTTCCTGAAGTGTTCTGACACGTTATATAATAATATCTTAGATTGTCCTACCCATGTATTCCTGTTCTTATAGCATGACTCAATCCTACCCACATCTCGCGCCACACACATACCTTAAATTGGTGGTATAGCTTTCGATCGCCAATAACGTCAATGCTGCAATCCCAGCCAACATGAGTCCTTGTGCAGAACCCGCTGTCCAAACAACCTGGAGATCATGATACAGGAACGCAAAAGTTATGGTCAAACTTATTGCAAACCCAAAGCACAGTGCTGCAAACATATGAAATTTAAGTTACAAAGTTGTTGATCTTAAAAGTGTTTAAGCACTTACTTGCTGTTCTACTTCGACCAAATCGATGGCATCCTTCTCCTACTAGTATCATAAAAACCATGCCAGGCAACAGTGCTCCGAAGTGAGATTTCCACAACGCGTCCAAATAGATGTTGTACTCAAAATCTCGATCACATGTTGAATATAACCGTAACGTAGTTATGTTGTTCATCACACAATCAACGAAATGGCGCTCTGTTAGATCCGTGTCGATAAGCCTGTTTTGGAAAATGTTGGAATAACGTCACATTATTTTCATAACTCGAATGAAGAATTTTCAAGAAAGTACCCAACGTTTTCCAAAGTGCTAAATTTGAACTGCGTGCGACTTGTTTTCACGTTGGTAAATTCGGTGTCTAAGAAGGTACAATTGTTAAAAGTCACGTGGCTGATAAACATTCTTCTGAAAGTGCAGTTCACAAAGCGGCAATTTGTGTAAATTATGTTTTCGATTGATTTGTTAAAATCTGCATTCTCAAACGACATGTTATCTTTGTTGATCTAGAGAGAAAAGCCAAATATTAAATTATGAACACATGGAATTGAAGGATAGTTTACCGTATTGCGATAATAGTTTTCCGATTCCGTGCTTTTCGAATATTCTGCTATATAAATGGTCAAGCCGTGATATATGAAGATGGTTGCCGTCCAAGCAGCAAATAGTAGCAGTGTCCTTTTCAAATTGACTACATTGAATAGCTGAAAGAAGCTTCCAAAGAATAGAGTAATACTTGTCGCCATTTCCTGCAATACTGATGTGGGTAGATTGCGATGTGTTCTAGTGCCAGGTAGTTCCAGTTCAGTTAGGGAATAACCTCCACGGGTTCGATTGTTTTGATATATTTTCTGTAATATAAATCGGTTAGTTTCATTGATTTATCACAATCATGCCCAGTATTACCTGATATATAGTCAACGCCTCCACTTCTCTAGAGTTTTCCAACAAATATCGCGGTGATTCAGGTAACCAGAAAAGCCCGAGAATTGACGCAAATGTTGGCAGTGTGCTGAGCAGCAAATAACGATGCCAAGCACTAAAGTGCTCCTTGTTTTCTAGCACCACCTTTTGCCCAGTTGCTGGAACGGTACTGGTAGCAATCGCCCCGGCAACCAAACCTCCTGCTACTCCAAATGCCCCCAAGAGACCTAGAATCCGTGCTCTAAAATTGACTGGTGTCAATTCGCACAAATACACGGATGCTGTAGGTAATGCTCCACCAATTCCTGCTGCTGCGCAAAACCTGGCCATCATGAAGGGGCCGTAGGTTGGCATAAATGCAGCTATAACCGAGAATACGCCACAAACCGCAAGACAGCTTAGAAGGGATTTCCTCCGACCCGCACGACCTGCAAGCCCGCCCCATAATAATGCTCCGAGGGCCATTCCTACCAGCGTTATTGAGCCGAGCCAATTCTTTTCTGTGTCCAAAATACAGTACTCTACCTCAGCCGAGGGAATTATGTAAAACACTGCGTACACCTGGATGGCATGACCTGCTAGACCGAGTCCGGTTATAATGGAAGCAATCAATTGAAATTTTCCAAAACCCGCTTGTTTGATGGCGTCCGCGTGGAATTGGCTAAGGATAACATCATCACTGTAATCAATCAGTTCACCTGACTCCGATTGGGAACCACGGGCCGTTGAATGCGACCCTTGACTATGGGTGGAATGGTGGTTACTGTTGTTGGTATTGTTATGAGCTTGCAGCTGTGAACCCGTAAGTCCGTGTGTATACTGCATTGTTCCAGCAGGAGCCCCTGACAGCGATGGTGATCTGGGTCTAACCAAACAAGCTTCTTCTGATTCGTCGGACATCGTATTCACGAAATATCATCTGTAATAAAATGAACAGATGTGAATGTTAGGATAAATATATTGGATATTTTTTTACTTAAGATCTTTTTGTAATCTAATTATCTAATTGGGTTTAATACAATCACGTTTTTACGTTGCAAGATACTTTCCCTTCAAGGCATCTGAAAACATTTGAATCGCAGTTTGACAATATGTCAAGAAAATATGTGGGCTATAGAGCATTTGATAAATCCTATTAATAATCATTGTAGACATCCCATGATTTCGATGATTGTAGACATTCCCAGTTTTTAATATGGCATCGAAAGCACCTTCACTTTTTTCTCATTGTAAACATTATTTGAGCGAAGAACAACACGGTTTTATGCCAGGCCGATAGACTACCATAAATTTGTTGTGTCTTCCGTCCCATACACGTTTGACAGAACGAAATCAAACAGACGTTATCTACACCGACCTATCCGCCACTTTCAACAAGATAAACCACGCTAAATATAATGATCGCTTAGTTTCAGAGGCTTGGATTACATGGTTCGTTTCTGAGATGGATTGACTCCTATCTCACCGATCGATGGATGCTCGTATCCATATGGAATTGTCAGTGGGATGTTTTCGTAGGAACTTCTGGAATTCCATAAGGAAGCCATCTCGGACCTCTTTTTTTCTCGATACACTTCAATGACGTGAACCATGTGTTGAAAGGGCCTAATCTCGTTCGCTCAGCAAATCCGCACGACCGCCGATGCAAAATGAGTTAGATCGTTTCGCATGGTGGTGCGATTTAAACCGGGTGCTAGTGAACCCAAACAAGTGCTCGGTGATTTCTTTCTCCAGGAAAAAAGAGCCTGTTCCTTTCGATTACACCTTTTCTGATGTGGAGATATGCCGGGTTATTTATTTATTTTTTTTTTCGTCAATCAATAGTAGACTACACGTTTACTTAATTCTATGTTGTATTATATCTTAAGGAATTAAAATATTGTCTTAGCTTTGTTCGCGACATGGTCAGATCAATTTCTGTGCAATGCTGATTATAAAGCGACATCATTCGATTCATTGGGCCTAATTTTGCATAGTTAGTTCGATGATTATTTGATGCAAACAAATTCCGATTTCTTAACTGTCTAGCGGGCGTGTAGAAATTCAAACATGATAAAAGATGGGTGGAATCAATACGCTGCGATACAATATCATTGACAAATGAAATCATGGCTATTTCGCGACGCTCATTTAAAGTTTGAATATCGATAAGCATGCATCGAGCCTCGTATGATGGCAGTGGAAACGTTGTCCAGCCTAATTTGCGTAAGGCATATAAAAGAAATTGCTTCTGTACTGATTCAATTCTATCACCATGTGTTTTTATATGCGGAGACCACACAATACTACAATATTCTAGAACTGATCTTACATAAGCAATGTACAAGGTTTTAATCGTATATGGATCCCGAAAATTGTAGCTAAAACGCTTAATAAAGCTCAACATATTGGTTGCTTTATGGATAATCGTATTATAATGATCAGTAAAGGTAAGTTTAGAATCTAATATGACACCTAAATCTCTAATCTTATCGCACTTTTGAACAATTTGATTTCCTAAAGAGACAGTAATCTGTGGTGTATTCCGTTTTCTGCTATATGTGATTAAATTACATTTTTTGACGTTTAATTGAAGTAAGCTTTTGCTACACCATTTATCAAATATACTTATTTCATTCAGATATATGTCGCTATCTTTGTTGCTATTGATTTCCATATAAAGTTTCATATCGTCGGCATAAATCAGAATTTTAAGATGTTTAAGCACATATGAAATATCGTTAACAAATAATATAAATAACAATGGACCTAAATGCGAACCCTGGGGAACTCCTGATGTAACGTGAACAGGTTTAGACATTTTTCCCTCAAATCTAACTATTTGTTGGCGATCTGTTAAATAAGATTCAATCCAGTTGAGGAGTCTCATCGCAATTCCCATTTTATTGAGCTTGAAAATCAACATAGGAATGTCTAGTCTGTCAAATGCCTTACTAAAATCGGTGTAAAGTGATTCGACGTGGTTACCTCTATCCATTGCATTCAAAGTGTAATTTACAAATTCCAGAAGGTTTGTTGTAGTAGAACGACCTTTATAGAAACCATGTTGTGTATTCGTTATTCTATGTTTTATTTGGCTGAACACATTTTTATTTATAATTGATTCAAATAGTTTCGGAATGGATGAAATAATAGCAATTCCACGATAATTTCGAACATCAGATTTTCTACCAGACTTGTAAATGGGTATGAGATACGATCTTTTCCATTCTTTTGGAAATCTGCTCATTTCAAGTGACATGTTGAATAGCCAAAATAATGGTGCTGTAAATTCATTAGCTAAGTTTTTCAGTAAAATAGGTGGGATTCCATCTGGCCCTGATCCTTTGGTGGAATCTAAATTCTTCAGTCCTGTTAAAATGTCCTGTACCAGTATTTGACTTACACCGATATCGCTTGTGAAATCAGGAAAACTAGTAAAATATTCAAAGTCACGATCTTTATCCGAAAAGTTAGTAAAAGTCTCTTGGAAAAAAGTAGCAAAAAGATTGCACATACCATCTGGATTATCTGCTGCTCTATCATCCAATGTCATTTTAGATGGAAAATTGTTGGACTTCATCTTCGATTTAGCATAATTGAAGAAATTCCTAGGGCAAGATTTTAAATCATTTTCTATTTTTGTGTTGTACTCTTCAAGTGCAGCGGATATGGCTTGATTAAGTTGGTTGACAATATACAAATAATTTTCTAAACTTTCTCGAGATTTTTGTTGCCTGTAAATTTTATGAGCCTTTTGCTTACGATTTTTTAAATTAGTTATTTGCTTATTAATCCAAACAGGGTTTTTCGACCCATTTCTACGACGTCTTCGCAATAGAGGAACTTCCATCTGAATAATTTCCGACAAAATTGAATAAAAATCCGTCACTGCACTTTCTAAATCTCCTTGGTTTTTCAAAACGGATTGCCAATCTATTCTATTTAATTTTCGTTTAATTCCGTCATAATTGGCGTTTTTATAATCAAAGAAATTCTCAAAGTCACAGTTGTCAGAATTGTGATTATTGTGAACAAAAATTGAGTACTCAATAGCTGTGTGAAATGCTTCATTTTTCCATAGTGGAGAAACAGATTCATTCACACAGAAATCTTCCATAATGTTTGAGAATAAGAAGTCCAAATAACAGTTTTGCCGGTTTTTCACATGATTTATTTGATTTAAACCTAAAAATGCAGCTTTTTCAAAAATAAATTGTAATGATTCGTTTTCACCGACAACCGGAAGCAGAATGCTTTCGTTTTCGGAATCACGAATAAAATCAGCATTACGCTGATTAAAGTCGCCATAGATATGCACTTTGAATTCTGGAGATAACTGGGATACGATTTCTTCAGCAGTTTGAAAGAAAATTTCATATGATGATTTGCAAGCTTGGTCTGGCGGAAAATACACAGAAGCAAATATATGTGTTTCTCCGGCGATGTGTGCTTTCACCCACACATGTTCAAATTCTTTATGTTTTGATGAAATTATTAATTCTGAATTGAATTTAGTAGATATTGCGATGAGAACTCCACCACCAGACATTCTTTGGGTAAGGACCAAATCTCGGTCGTCTCTGAATACATTAAAACTATTACCAAAAACTTCTTCACTTTTAATTTTTTCATTCCAACTAGTTTCAGTGCCCATAACAACTGAGAAGGATGAAGTTAGAATTCTTTTATAAATTTCGTTCATTTTAGATGCACTCTTCATGCGATTAAAATTTTGGCAATATACTAAAATTTCGGTAGCATTTGCTTCTGAAGAAGTTGATGGTAACACATCCCTTTGCATAACAATATTTGAAAGTTCAGATCTATCATTAGATACATTGTCATTATTTAAAATATTACCAACTGGTTGTTCATCAGCCACGATTGGATCGTCAGGGTCTACGTCTGAAGACTGCGTCAAGTTGATCGAAAACACGTTTTTTCACAGGAGCACGAGGAACAATGCTGCGAAAAGGAGTTTCTTAAGGCAGGACCAAACAACCAGTTGGAACTAGAGGTTGAGCACGAAGGGAATGCATCATCGACAGGATACGGATTCAAATTTTCGCCTCTCTGAAATTTGATCCCACGTTGCTTAACTGGAGGCTTGGAAAAAGTCAGCTTTGCTGCTGCGAGTAAATCCTTATCCGAGGGAAGACCAGTAGAAACCGCTCCATTGCTTCTGCGCTTCATGTTGCTATCGTTGTAGTTGAACCATTTTTGTGAGGTATTATTTTCGCGTTCATTTTTACTTCTGGTGTGCTTGGAGGGAGTTTTTGAAAAAATGGTGTTTGTTTTTCGATTGGTACTGTTGTTATGGCCTCTGTGTTTATTCGCTTTCTTCCGTTTTTGGGCCTTTTCCTTAGGTTTTTGCTGTGATGCACGACACTGCTGACGATTGTCATATTCTGTCCAATCAGAGCGCCAAACCTTTTTTGTTCCTAGCAGACGCCAACCTGCAGTGCTATTCGAATTTCTGCCTGGGTTCAAAGTTTCGATTCCTTGATCAGCCAACTCATCTAAAAGGCTAGGGGGTGACTCATCTTCCACGAATCGAACAGCGCCAATGTTGGTTTGTGGTGAGTTAACAGTATCGATTAAAACTTTAACTTCACTCAAAATTTCATTGCCGATCGATTGCATTTCAACTATCGCATCCGTTGTCATGTGTGGCTGACTGGCATTATGATCGTTGCAATGAGCAGCCATCTCAATGGTTAGACTGCTCAGTGACTGGACTTCAGAACAGATCTTTTTTAGTTCGCCGGTTAGATCTGTAGTCAACGTTTCAACAAAATCTTCAATGTGCTGTTTTGAAGATTTCATAGATATGTCTAAAAGCCCGGTCAAATGATTTTTTATTGCGAGTAAATCACTGTTGGGCGTATCAGTTTTTATTGTTGAGTTTTTTTCAGCCACACGCGATAATGCCGACACAGCATTTGAGACGATCGACGATGTGCTGTTGTTAATACTCAGCACCGATTCCTTTAGTTGAAGCTCAATTTGGTCAAATAAATCCTCCATTGCACTGAGCTTTTTTAGATCGGCGGCTACTCGAAGATTGGCGTCAGTTTGTGCCCTAATTGAATCGATTAGCTGCTGCTGTTGATGGAGCACTTTGCGGGTGTCAATTCCGTTTTTCAAATGATGCTGGCAATCGCCGCAGAGAGGTACCATAAATGATAAAATAAAACTCTCCTGATGGCGTTGCACACCAATGCATGCCGCGTGGTAATTTTTACAGCAGAACTCGCACTTCCATAGGAAGCGATCGTCACTGATGTTGCATGATTTAACACTACACTGCATTTTTACCGGTCGCGCGCGATGTTTGTAAACAGCAAAAAAAATTAATTTAAAATAACTACGGAGCGCTTAAAAATGCGTCTACACCCGACGACTGACTCAACTGATCTGACCATGTGAAAGATTTAGGAGAAATCATGGATTCCCAGTTTACCTTCAAACAGCATGTAGCGTACATCGTCGATAAGGCCTCGAGAACATTAGGCTTCATTATGCGATAATGAAAAATTTTTAACGCTGTGCACTGTTTGAAATCACTGTACTGTTTGTTAGTGCGTTCTATTCTCGAATTCAGTTCACCTGTATGGAGTCCAATTTACCTTAATGGTGCGGAACACATCGAATCGGTTCAACGGAGGTTTATTCGATTCGCATTACGCAGATTACCATGACGAGATCCTTATCGTTTGCCGAGCTATGAAAGCCGTTGCCTGTTGATCGACATCGAGACCCTTCGAACACGAAGAGACATCTCGAAAGCGATGTTCGCCACCGACGTTCTACAAAACAGAATAGACTCTCCAGCAATTCCCCACGAAATTGACCTCAACGTTCAACCTCGAGCACTTCGGAATAATTTAATGCTACGACCTCCATTGCGCAGAACGAACTACGGGATGAACACCGCTGTCGATGGAATTCAAAGGACTTTTAAACGTGTCTCATCTAAGTTCGATTATCACATGCCCCGGACTACACTACGCCGCCTATTTTCAGATGTTCTGACTGAAGTCAGAGAAATTTAGTAAATCATCTTCTCTGTTTATCGTTACGTTCATTTTAATTGTTGACAATTAAAGTAGTATTTTAATATTAGGGCAGAACCGTTGGGGCCACTGCCGGCCTGTTGGTATAAGTAAAATAAATAAATAAATACAGCCATTCCATGAAAAACCGATTTTAAAAAGTTGAAATCTTAAGCATTCATTCCATAAAAAAATTTGGATTGGAAATCGGTTGAGCTGTTCAAAAGTTATGATTTTTTTTAAACATTAAAAATCTAATGCGCTGAGACCCACAGTGTGTGCCGATGAAAAATGACTGATTTTTTATTTTCAAAAAAATATATCTCAAAAACTAAAAATTATACATCGCTGAAAATTTGACAGTAGACGTAAAATTAACTGAACTTTCAAGGAAAAATGAGCAGCAATAGCTCCTTTGGTCCCGAGGCCTTCAGAACACGAAAAAAACGGAAACTTTTGAGTTTTTCCATGTAAAAAACACACTTTTTGTGAAATTTTATATTTTTCCTGAAAAGTCAAAATCTTCAGCTTTCATTTCGTCCAAAAAGATTGAAAATCGGTCGAACGATTCAAAAGTTATAAATTTTTTTAAAATAAAAATTTTGCGAAATCGCGATTTTTCTGGTCACCCTATTTCGGAAATGGTCACCTTAATAAAAAAAATCCAAAAATACGTGTATCCTTATTTCGGATAAGGAACAAAATAGCAAATTTTCACGGAATTCGGTGACCCATTCATTTATTCATTTATTTAGTTAACATCTACACAGATAACACTGAATCAACAATTTCACGCCACAATACTCGGTTCGTGGCCGCATCTCTCCATCCTCGGTTCTGCCCCACGCTCGCCAAATCGATACGCACTTGATCCACCCACCTAGCTCGCTGCGCTCCACGCCTTCTTGTACCAACCGGATCCGAGGCGAACACCATCTTTGCAGGGTTGCTGTCCGGCATTCTTGCAACATGCCCTGCCCATCGTATCCTTCCAGCTTTGGCCACCTTCTGGATACTGGGTTCGCCGTAGAGTTGGGCGAGCTCGTGGTTCATCCTTCGCCGCCATACACCGTTCTCCTGCACACCGCCGAAGATCGTCCGCCGCACCCGACGTTCGAAGACTCCAAGTGCTTGCAGGTCCTCCTCGAGCATCGTCCACGTTTCATGCCCGTAGAGGACTACCTGCCTTATGAGCGTTTTGTACATGGTACATTTGGTGCGGGCGTGAATCTTTTTCGACCGCAGCTTCTTCTGGAGGCCATAGTAGGCCCGACTTCCACTGATGATGCGCCTCCGTATTTCACGGCTAACGTAATTGTCAGCCGTCAGCAAGGATCCAAGGTAGACGAACTCGTCGACCACCTCGAAAGTATCCCCGTCTATCGTAACACTGCTACCTAGGCGAGCCCTGTCGCGCTCGGCCCCACCAGCTAGCATGTACTTTGTCTTGGCCGCATTCACCACCAGTCCAACTTTTGCTGTCTGGCGTTTCAGGCGGGTGTACAGGTCTGTCACCTTTTCAAATGTTCGGCCGACGATGTCCATATCATCCGCGAAGCAAACAAATTGACTGGATCTCGTAAAAATCGTACCCCGGCTGTTAAGCCCGGCTCTCCGCATAACACCTTCTAGCGCAATGTTGAACAACAGGCACGAAAGTCCATCACCTTGTCGTAGTCCCCGGTGGGATCCAAACGAACTGGAGTGTTCGCCTGAAACCTTCACACAATTTAGCACACCTTCCATCGTCGCTCTTATCAGTCTCGTGAGCTTCCCGGGAAAGCTGTTTTCGTCCATGATTTTCCATAGCTCTACGCGGTCGATACTGTCGTATGCCGCCTTGAAATCGATGAAAAGGTGATGCGTTGGGCCTGGTATTCACGGCATTTTTGGAGGATTTGCCGTACAGTAAAGATCTGGTCTGTTGTCGATTGACCCACTAGATCGGTTTTTCATGGAATGGCTGAATAAGTAAATAAATATCCAAGAAAACATCCAGCCAGTTTAGGAATTAAACGTACACAGCTTTTGTAAAAGAGTAGCAGATAACTTTCCGGAATACTAAGCATGTTGATTCACATGTTTGGCAATGAGAAATCTCTGATATGATGATCAATAAAGCGTTCCATACCTTTTTGGAAGACAAGACATCAGACTGATTGGCCTAAATCTCCTTGCTTCTTCATGCGATCTCCTTGCTTCTTCATGCGATGTACGTCTTAACTTAACAGTAATTTCACGTCAGGATCTGAAAATATGCCCGGTAATAAAACCGCTAGCAAGTAGTGTATTTAAAACATGTTTGATCAACAAAACTATAAGGTATCCATTGAATTGATTCAGTAAGTATGATTTTGGCAGCCGAAGCTAAAGACGAGTAACTGCATGAAAATACAATTGGTTCATCCGTAGATGTGTCCACACATTGAACTATAGGGAAAATGGTGGCCAAAAATATAAAAAAATACTTGTTTTAATCCGTATAGGCCTGAGTGAAAGGAAAAATTCTAAAACCCTCACCGCTCAGCGAATGATTAAAATGATTTTTGTCAGTATACTAGTTTCTAGAAGTGGACATAAGAACACGGAAATATTCCAGTGGGCGGAGTTATTTCGGTGGGTCACTGGGTCACGCCGGGTTAAAAGGATACTGTGCGTTTGTGCCCCTTGAAGTAGACAAATCTCAAGTCACAAATTATTTCCGGTATCGGCTATAATTTGGCCACTATATGACGGAATTTTAAGAAAATTTCATCAGTGTAAACCTTTTGAGAAACTATTGAATTGAATAACTATGAGTTTTGCATTTGATTGATTCTACAAATGACCATTTTCGGGTCCCGGGACGCCTCTATGTTTGATGCAATTATGTTTGATTTCTACTCTTCGAGAATTGAAACGGTTTAGTATCTGAATGGTCACATCCGGTACATTTAAAACGGTGCAAAACCCTTCATTTATAATGTTATAATTCGTCCAATTTTTAAATATTTAAAATGGGTATGTTGTTGAGGTTACACGGTTATTTAAAATTAATAATTATTGAACAAAAATGTTTTTTGCCTAATTTGGACTACAGTAATGACCCGATTTTGTCAGCCCCCGATTTATCTACCGCCGATTTTATCTACCCCCGATTTTAGCACCCTTCTTGACCCGATTTTGCCTACCCCCGATTTTAGCATCCTTTTTTCAGCCTGAAATTTATATTTATTTTAATCAGACTAAACACGTTTATACTGGCAATATTGGGTGCATAAAGTCAATTATGACATTGACCACGTCTATACAATCATCTAATTACCGAAATATTGAAATTTATAAAAATGATTCAAGAAACTGCTCAATGTTACCTGGAATTACGGTACATAGAAAATAAAAGAAGAAAAAAATGATAATAAATCTTCGAGCTGTTTAGTGGAATACCTATAAGTAGAGGAAAAACTGAATTTAGTACTATGCCATTAAATTGCAATAGAGTTTGTATCCTATGACAGATACGCGTATTTCGACCTCAACTGTAAGGCCGTATTCAGTGTCTAGTCTAGTATACGACACTGAAGACGGCCTTACAGTTGAGGTCGAAATACGCGCATCTGTCAAAGGATACAAACTCTAGTGGAATTAAATGGTATAGTACTAAATTCGGTTTTTCATCAACGTAGAAAAACATATTTTTATTAACAAAATCATAAAACTAAGTCGTTAAGTTAAAATAAAACTTGAAACCATCTGTATCTGTCAAAGATAAGCATTTAGGAGCGGAAATAAAAGGTACACGGTACTCCTTCTACTTTTAAGTTTCTCTACTTGAAACCAGTTGAATTTTTTTTGCGATTTTAGCTCTTTCCCAATTTTGTGAACCCAATATGCAGCATGGGGCTGACAAAATCGGGACATTACTGTATATCTTACGAGCAGTCTCAAGTTACCACCAGTAGGGTTTAGTTTGGGGTCTATACTATCTGCGGAACGAAAATCCAGCTGCGGATAACTGTGGATAAGCGTCATTTCGGCACAAGGTCGACAAAATGGATTTTTTTGTTAATTACGATTATCGATTATGCGAGCTAGACCGGCTATTGGAAAGTTCAGCGCCCACCGGCTGACGAACGAAAACGGCCTACGACTAATTGATTTCGCCGCCTCCAAGAATATGGCCATTCGTAGCACCTACTTCCAGCACAGTCTTCCATACCGATACACCTGGAGATCACCACAGCAGAATCGCAAATCGACCACGTTCTGATTGATGGATGGCACTCCGACATTATCGACGTCAGGACCTATCGTGGCGCTAACATCGACTCTGACCACTATTTGGTGATGGTCAAACTGCGCCCAAAACTCTCCGTCGTTAACAACGTACGGTCGTGAATACCAGGTCCCAACGCATCACCTTTTCATCGATTTCAAGGTAGCATACGACAGTATCGACCGCGCAGAGCTATGGAAAATCATGGACTAGAACAGCTTTCCCGCGAAGCTCACGAGACTGATAAGAGCGACGATGGAAGGTGTGCAAAATTGTGTGAAGGTTTCAGGCGAACACTCCAGTTCGTTTGGATCCCACCGGGGACTACGACAAGGTGATGAACTTTCGTGCCTGTTGTTCAATATTGCGCTAGAAGGTGTTATGCGGAGAGCCGGGCTTAACAGCCCGGTCAATTGGTTCCAGTTCCAGTCAATTTGTTTGCTCCAGTCAATTTGTTTGCTTCGCGGATGATATGGACATCGTCGGCCGATCATTTGAAAAGGTGGCAGACCTGTACACCCGCCTGAAACGCGAGACTGCAAAAGTTGGACTGGTGGTGAATGCGACCAAGACAAAGTACATGCTAGCTGGTGGGGCCGAGCGCGACAGGGCTCGCCTAGGTAGCAGTGTTACGATAGACAGGGATACGTTCGAGGTGGTCGACGAGGCGCATCATCAGTGGAAGTCGGGCCTACTATGGCCTCCACAAAATGCTGCGGTCAAAAAAGATTCACACCCGCACCAAATGTATCATGTACGGGTGCTAAGGACGATCTTTGGCGGTGTGCAGGAAAACGGTGTGTGGCGGCGAAAGATAAACCACGAGCTCACCCAACTCTACGACGAACCCAGTACCCAGAAGGTGGCCAAAGCTGGAAAGATACGATGGGCAGGGCATGTTGCAAGAATGCCGGACAGAAACCCTGCAAAGATGGTGTTCGCGTCGGATACGGTTGGTACAAGAAGGCGTGGAGCGCAGCGAGCTAGGTGGGCGGATCAAGTGCGTATCGATTTGGCGAGCGTGGGGCAGAACCGAGGATGGAGAGATGCGGCCACGAACCTAGTATTGTGGCGTGAAATTGTTGATTCAGTGTTATCTGTTTAGATGTTAACTAAATAAATGAAAATGACAATTATGCGAGCATTTACCAAAAAACGTACAAATTAAACAGTGCTTGAAAAGGTGAAACTTTTATATGTCAAATTTAGTCTAAAAAGTGTTACACACTTTATTATAATTTTTGTGAAAAATATGTAAAAACAGACCATAAATTATCATTTCATATAGAAACTGTATCTACCCCACTGGCCTAAAATGTTTTCAATGATTTCACGATAATTTTGTTCATATTTTCATTACATATTTACCAACGGAAAAAGAAAAATCACTACCTTAAGGAAATTCTCTGTACACGTGCCATTTTACAAACTCTACCAAGTAAAATAAAGTATATTTAATTTCCTGAAAACTATTATCGATGTAACCTACTTGCATTTTAAAGATGAGGACAATATTTTCAGATCATCAGTTTGTTTTCGGCTTTAACGCAAACAATGTGTATATTTTGCAGTAGTTATTTGTGTAAGTTTGTGTGTGGAGGGGGGTGAGGTTTGACAGACAAATATTTTTTCACCAAAATACCTGATTGATAAAAAAAATGCTCTCATACAACTTGCAACCTGCCCCTAAAATTAAAAATAAACGTTCAAGTATATTGTTTAGAAATACGTAGCTCATTACTGGGTTAAATACTGGTTACACCTTCCGGATGCGATGAAAATACATAAATACGACAAATGTAATGCTAAACTTACTAGAATACTATCAAAAAATGCGAAAAAAAAACAATACAAAATTTTGGCCACCACTTTGTATAGAGCCGCCCCATAGTGCATTGGGGGAAATGTAAAAAGAATAAAGCTTTTAATGCTTTTTAGAAGAAGTTAACCATCATTAGGCATGTAAATTACAAAACATTGCAAGGATTTTGTTCATCCGTCTAAATTATCTCAAATTGGGAGCATTTATACAAAGTTGTTTTATTATTAAATTATCAACCAACGTCGCTTCAACTTTGGTTCTACTTGCTATTGAAATACCATGAAAGTGACGAAATAAAGCGCTTCTAAGAATATGTGCAACATTTAATCATCACTTTATACAACTCATACTTTTGTTCGACTTCCATGGCTGTTGTAAAACTTTAGTTAAGCAGGCAAGTTTGTTATGCGCCTACAATTGTTTCTTGGGTAGTCTCTGCTAAATTTGCCGTATTCATATCAAATTTCGGCTGATCCAGTGTTTAGAGAATTAGCCACTACGTTAAAATGTAGTAAATAGGGTGCAGCAATTTTTCTGGTCCAAATATTTATGAAGTAAGATTAGACGATTGTAATTACAAATGTATCCTTAAATCACTTCTATATTTTTACAAGGAAGTATATGCTACACATCGATTTTTTTTAAGTTAGGCCTCGGTTTATGAGGTGAAATGCAGAGCATTGCATTAACGTTTTCAGAAATTTTTTATACATCATATTATCTATTGGTACATCTCAACACCATACATGTAGAATAATTTGAATTATAATTTTATCGTTGTCATGAGCATGCCACTCGAAAGAGATTTGAGAGGACTTAAGCAAAAAGTACATATTTTAAATAATTTCAAAATATTCTCTGTAGTTAGTCAGTACCATAACGTCCTTCAAAAAACATAACCACCAATGATGTCAGATAGACTGATGCGAAATAATTGCATCCCGTGTATAAGAATATACTTTACACGGTGTATATACAATTAGATATAAGAACTAGAAACGTTCACAGTAAACAGGTGACAAAGCAAAGGATAAATGAAATGTACTTATGACATTTACACACGATTAACGCTAGCACCAACCGGCCGGAAAATCCGAACTAAATTTATGCATCCAAACAATGTTCTTTTTTTCTTATTTGTAATTCTCTTATATTAAACTCGTTACTTGAACAATAAACACTTACTTGGACGTACAAAAAACCGAAATGTGAACAGTTGTATTATGAGTTCTCTTCGATGTTATGTTCCTGTACGGTTACCTTATCCAACAAATTTATTCCTTTTCCATTTTATGAATCCGAATCTTTTTCACTTTCACACTTCACTTTCCACAGGCACTGTGTCGTTACCCGATAAAGTTTTGCTGAAGCAAAATGTATTGCGTTTGTTTCCTACTTATTTCACCCGCAGAAATAAAAACCATACGAAAATTGTCTACTCCATATTTTGAAACGAAAATATCGATTGAAATTACTGGCCCGAATCAGCGCATGCTCGAAACGAGTTTTTCAATTTGCGAGACAACCTCCACCAAATGTCTGGGGCTGGTTGAATGTCACACTGGCAATTTTGAATCGAGCGTTATCGCGTGCTGAGGAGTAATTATCATTGCACTACTAATCTTGAATACCTACCAAACGGATTCATTGTTGGTAAGAGAAATAAAAGAATATTCCATTTCAAGTTGTAAGTAGTTTTACAAATTTAAAAGTTTATAGAACGTAGTTGAAGAGCATTCTTAGCATTCTTGTGTTAAAAATTGCGAAAATAATTTCTTATGTGCTTTTTTTTGCAATCTCTCAAGTAATATAAAGACATGTGAAACCATTGAATTCTGTTTGGGAATTACTGATTTCTTGGAATTGTGAAATTTCTAGCAATAAAATGTCTTATAAATTAGTAGATTTGCTTTGTTTCAGTGTGTACAACAAAGGGTGGCATCTCATAATGCCCATTCAGCTAGTTTTGATACAAAAACCTAAATATCGCACAATACGGGTATCTCCGGTGGTTATTCCTGGGTTATTTCGGTGGTCACAATGAGCCAGAGTGGTCATTCATCTAGAATTTAACTAGAAGAGTCACAGATATTCAAAATCATGAGATTGAGCCGTCGCATGCCTAGTTTTGGTACAAAAACTGAAATCTCCCACAGTTCCTGGGTTATTTCGGGGATCCAGAAGAACCAAAGTAGCCATTTATCTATAATTGAACTCGCATAGTCACAGGGGTTCAAAATCATGAAGATTAAGCAGTCGCATGTCTACTTTTGGTGTTATTGGTCCCATATTACGGGTTTCACTGTGGCCATTCAGGTGCTCCAAAAAGACCAGAATAACCATCCATCCATAATTTTGACAAAATACATCCAAACATAAAAAAAATTGTAAAAAGTTGGACACAATTCATTTGTTTGGGGTTTTAATGGGAGTAATTTAATCGAATTGTTCAGATTGGCCACCTTCCGGGACTCCTGGAACCGGTACCGCATAAACAATACTGGACGGAATTTTCCGGATTTTTTTTTTTTATTACTGAGAAATTTTATGTCAAAATATCCATCATCCGAATAGTATCGATGTGAATTACATATACAAAACTGCGATGGAAACTTACTTTTCGGATATTCCGGAACCGGGTATGAATTAATAAGTGATTTGAGAATCTCCATTCACAGTCCACGTGAATACCTATTCAACAATACAAGGACGGTTTAGATTACTTGATTAGTTAAGGGACTTATTTTCAGGTGTTACATTGATTTGAATTTTGAAATGGGTCGAAAAAAAAAATGGGCGCTTGAAACCTCCTTCCTTTTGGCTGTCTTGGTAGTGTCATTCACAAAACACACCCAAGCCGTTCCCATAGGGGACGTTAGCCACAAGGAAGGACGTTTCAAGTAATACTGTTTCATATGGTATGCCCTCTTTAACATCTAATCCAATTTCTCTCGCCGTTCCCTTACGGTACCTATCCATCTAGTATTCATTGCTTTCTTCTCCATGCTCCCTCTTACTTCGAGCAAAATAGACCGATATGCCGATAAACAAATTCAAAATATAATTATCACGGTCGATACCTTTGTATGTAAAACACAAGTATTACATTTATCATGTATGAAATTATATTTTAAAACTTAAAATTTCTCAGAAATGTTGTATCGCTGGTGATGCAATGTGTTGAATATGCAAAACAATTGCTTGTCTTGGCTTCAGTACAGATGGCAAAAAAGTTGGATCAAGCCAAATAGTGTTTTCTACACAATTGAGGTTTAATGTCATAACGAAAAATTGATTTCCCTGCAGAGTCTAGATAATACGATTAAGTCTCTCATGCATTTATAAGTGAACTAATAAAGTTAATTCGAGCACAAAAAGCGTTTATAAAGCTTCAGTATGTTCAAAATGATGCACTTCTTGTGATATTGCTGCCCACAAACGCACGTTTGCATCGCATGTTTGCTGGATTTCCTTCTCACATAAGACAATTAAACGTTTATGGGCATTGCACGACTAAACTTTTTATTATCATGATTTAATAAAATTGATATTATGTTATCGAAAGTAAACAATAATGACCAAATTAATAAAAATAATTGCGTATGAATAACTTTTATATTACTTGATACTTATCATGGATGTTCTTAAGAATCCGAAGTATGAATCATAACGGTACATCTCTCGTCAAGTGACTTTAGTGACATCCCACTAATTAGAGCTAATTTTATTCCCCAGCGTTTTCGAAAGACGAAGTTTACAGCAGAGCTGGAAATTTAGCTAATTATACTAATCACTAGCCGGTATTCGTATTCCAGCCAAGCGGTCAAATCTCACAAAATCTCATCCTTGCTAAAATCACCTGCAAACAATACCGATCTTACGCTTGTCTTAATGATGTTTGTAAGAGCTCACTCTGACGTATTTGCTAAATACGCAAAGCAGTAACCATATGACCGTCGCTGATCACAGTAACTTGTTAAATTTGGGCCAGTGCCATCATAACATGGCCAAAACATTAATCATCGAGAAAACCACGTAAATTGCAAATAACTAGTTAGATATGCGAAAAGAGACACATTCAGACCGATTACTTAGCAATGATATGAAGGGTTAAAATAGTGTGAATTGTTGACCGAATCCGCTTTCTCGGACAAACTATCCAATGTCTTAGTCAATAGGCTATCAGAAGACAAAAAATATTAAATATTAAATTTGTTTACTTACTCATATAAAAAAGTAATAATTAAAATGGATATTTTTTTGATTTTCTCTATATTTATCAATATAAAAACACATGTGTATTAAAAATATTGAACACAAATTTTTTCCTTTGATTTTGATGATAAAGTTTCGGAAATTTGCACAAATGAGCTGCTACACGGTTCCACCTGTGGATCTATTAGTTCGTTTGCAACAGAACTTTTGTTCTTAATTTATATAAACGACCTCGCAAACCTCAAGTTACACGGAAAACCGCGCCTTTTTGCTGATGATACTTCGTTATCATATAAAGCTGGAGATCCCAACGACATAATTCAGCAAATGAAAAGTGACATGGAATTGTTACATGGGTTTTTCAATGATAATTTGCTATCTCTAAACCTTAGCAAAACAAAATACATGATATTTCATGCACCTCGACTCCGAGTTGCATCTCATCCTGATCTTCTTGTCAACTCAACGAGGATTGAAAAAGTCTCAAGTTTCAAGTATCTGGGCTTGGTTTTCGATTCAAATCTCAAATGGAATGACCATATACGTAAACTACATTTGGAAATAAGTTCTATATGTGGTATAATGTGGAGATTATCAACAATTTTACTACACAAGCAACTTCTCACGTTATATCATGCATTCGTGCAATCCAAGCTCACGTACATCGTATCTATTTGGGGAGCTGCCAGCCAAACAAATTTACGGAAACTACAAACTCTACAGAACCGTTGTCTGAAGATTGTCTACCGCAAACCGCGACTTTACCCATCAGTTGACCTTTACAAAAACTCTGCATTGTCAATTCTACCAATCGCCGCACTCCGTATGCAGCAAAATGTGACGCAATTGCACAACCTGCTGTTTAATCCCATCGTACATCACAATCAAGATCTATCTAGAGCTCCGCATAGATACACCACAAGAAATCAATCGGACTTCCTGCTGCAACGCTCAAATACAGATACAGGAAAAAAAAAAAACGATTCGCATATTGTGGCAAGAAACAATACAATGATTTGCCGGATTATTTGAAGGATGAACAAAATGTACAGCGGTTTAGAAAAATCTGAAACTTTATATGAAAAGTAACATTGGTCGATATATATGATGGAACGTATGCAAAACAATCTCTATGGCAACCACTTCTGCCTCTGAATCCTGCTCAAGCTTCCAGCCGAATCTCTAAACTGCATCGCCGCTCTGTATCCGTGCGCAAACTCAGTCCCCGTCCAACAAACAACTTCTGCTTTCACTCACCTACTGGTGACATGGGACGCATCTATCAGGCATTTCGAGAGCCCCTGCTCACTCCAACCTACAGCAACCCATCTACGCATCTACATCTATCAGGCACCTCGAGAGCCCCTGCTCACTCCAACCTGCAGCAATCCATCTACGCATCTGCATCGACATCATCTATCAGGCACTTTGAGAGCCCTTGCTCGCTCCAACCTACACCAACTCATTTCCGCATCTGCATCGGAAGTGTATTCATCGCAGTCATCCATTGTTCCCGGTTGCATGGTTTGGAGAGGGAGTAGGGGTCTCTCAGCCTGCAACTACAGGCAAGTAACGTGAAGTTTCCTCATCTTTCTGCCTCAGAATTCTGCTCCAGTTTTCAGCCGAATCTTGAACTGAATCGCCGCTCTGTATTCATGCGCAAACTCAGTCACCGTACAACTCCTGCAGTTACTCACCTCCTGGTCATACGGGACGCATCTATCTGGCACCTCGAGAGCCCCTGCTCACTCCAACCTACAGCAATCCATCTACGCATCTGCATCGACAGCATCTATCAGGCACTTTGAGAGCCCTTGCTCGCTCCAACCTACACCAACTCATTTCCGCATCTGCATCGGAAGTGCATTCATCGCAGTCATCCATTGTTCCCGGTTGCATGGTTTGGAGAGGGAGTAGGGGTCTCTCAGCCTGCAACTGCAGGCAATCACCGTACAACAGACAACTTCTGCAGTTACTTTCCTCCTGGTCACATGGGACGCATCTATCACCTCGTCAATTTCGTCAATTTCAGCAGATCATTACTTTAGAGAAAAGTATTTCAATGTAGTGGCAATGGCACTTCCTTCAAAGAAACTAAGTCTCACTGGAAGTGCTAATGTATTGTAAATTACTTAGAAAAGAAGAGGAGGTTTTATGCCTTTCGGAGAAGAGGTTAAAAAGGAACTTCACTCCGAGAGGCTTTTCCCTGCTCCAAATAAAACAAATAAATAAAAAAAAAACATATATTCTCGAGCAGTATAAAATTGCTGCAGAATACCATGTAAAGATATTTCGTACCAGATTAGATTGTGGGCCTCGTGGCCGTGCGGTTAGTGTCGTCAGGCATTTAAGCGCATCGTGTCATGGGGTGTGGGTTCGATTCTCGTTTCACCCATTCAACCTTTTCGTCAGGAATGTTTCTAGTCGAACGGCCCTCACGAAAACCAGCTTGCTATTCAGCGACGAAGGACTCCTCGAGCGGTCTTAGTCTATTGAACAGGATGCGCGACAGAATTTTGTACGCCGAATTCAGCAGGGTTATTCCTCTGTAATTGGCACACACCAGTCTGTGTCCTTTCTTGTAGATTGGCTGTATGAGGCCATCCAACCAGCCGGTGGGCATTTCGTCGTCCTCCCATACGTTCAAAAGTACTCGGTGGATCGACTGATAAAGCTGCCAACTTCCGTGCTTGAGATGCTCTACCGGGATCTCGTCCTTCCCAGCAGTCTTACAGTTCTTCAGATCGCTGATAGCCTTTTTCACCTCTCCTATGGTCGGTGGTGTAGTAACATGAGAGGCGTCTTTACGAGCCAAGATTAGACCAATAACTGACAGAATGTTTTTCTTGGTTTCCATACTGATATTTCTCTAAGCCTGCTTGTAGTGCGATGTTGTTTCTGTAGATAGTACATTCGCACTTCATTAGTTCCTCACAGGTGGGTCCACAGATTGATCGTCATCATCAATATTCATCTTGTTCCTCACTACATTTCCATTTTCACCGTTCAACAATTGCTGAAAGTGCTCCTTTCACCTAGCAGCCACCGCCGTTTTATCGGTCAGCAAATTCCCTTCTCTATCATTGCACATGGCGGGCTCTGGTACGGTATTGTGCCGCACACCATTGACCGTTGTATAGAATCTCTGCATATCATTCCGGTTCATGTTTTCTTGAGCTTCGGCTACCACACTTTCTTCGTGCTGCCTTTTCTTTCTGCGGTGGATTCGCTGTTCATCGGCTCTCGCTGCCCTGTATCGCTCTCTGTTCTGTCGGGTACCGGCCACAAGCATACGGCTTCTGGCGACATTCTTCGTGTCTGTCACTCTTTGCCACTCTTCAACGAACCAGTCGTTTCGTCTTCGTCGTTGACAAGTGCCAATCACTTCCCGCGCCGTTGTTGTCACAGCTTGTGGATAGAGTCGACGTCTCCAGCAACGTTGATTCTTCCCAACTGCTCGTCTAGTTGCTGAAGGTACTGTGCAACTACCCCATCAATCGACAAGCGTCAGGCCCATGGCACGGGACGACTTTTAGCGTAGTCAACATCTCCATGTGTTTACTCATTTTCGGGTAATTTGAATCGAGAGTGCAATCAGAATGTGAAGTTTTGTTTAATGTTTATGATCCACAATCGAGCAAGACACGCAATCAAATCACTGATTGCTTGCTTGGAGGCTTGCAGGATGCCTTTTAATGTTTGCTCTCCTTCCAAAACCATCGAAATATTGAATGTGCTTCAACTTTTTGGCACATTATTAGCTGATTTAACAATATCAAAAATTGATAATCAAACCATAGCAAACAATTAAACAAAACAATGGTCTTTATTTTCACAGTTCTTACAACTGACAGTGGGCGATATTTACTTATCGCCCGGGACATCCTGGCTACGAAGAACACTGTGTATCGATATATGGTTGTCATGGGCCTGACAAGCGTTGTATATTGAAGCGCTGCATTCTGTTTATTGTGGAACTCGTGACGCTGGATAACCGCGCCCGAATTTTAGCTAAAACGAGATAATGATCCGAGTCGATATTGGAGCCTCGGAAGGTCCTGACATCCATGACATCTGAGAAATGTCGCCCATCAACCAGCACGTGGTCTATTTGGGACCAAGCATCGCCACTCGGGTGTCGCCAGGTGTGTTTGCGGGTATTCTTTCGTGCGAAGTAGGTACTGCTGATTGCCATCCCTCTAGCAGCAGCGAAGGTTACTAGCCGCAGGAAATGAAGGCTTTCCGTTCCAATGATGGGTCGGAAGAAATCTTCTTTCCCAATCTGCGCATTTGCGACGCCGATGGCTATCTTGACATCTTGTTTTGAGCACTCTCCGTAGGCCTTATCCGGGCTCTCATAGAACTCATCCTCCATGTCATCGGTCTAATCGTTCGTTGGCGCATATATGCTGATCAGGCTGTAGTTGAAGAGCTTGCCCTTCATTCTCAACACACAGATTCGTTCGCTTACCGGTTTCCACGGAAAAATTCGCTTCATCTGCTTCCCAATCACTATGAAGCCAACTCCACGTTCTGCTCTGTTGCACCGCTGTAGTAGATGTGGTACTTGAATGAAGTGTTGGCGATGGAGTCCACCGCTCGGAATTCACGTTCTCCGGTTCTCGGCCACCCCACCTCATTATATTATTCTCCCCATAATTACCAAAGAGACTGTTCATGAATCACGTGATAATTTTATGTTTTAGATCTTCACAACACCCCTCCCTGATGTATTTTGTCCACAAACAAGTTTTGAAATTAGTATGGACCGTGAACTTTGGCCGGGACCCCCACCTCTCCCATTTATGAATACGTGATTTATGGAATGCCCTACACCTGTATGTATATCTTGAAAGACTTCCTATCTCAGAATTGCAAATTGATTGCTTATTTAGTTGCTTTGACGCTAATAACTATAAGAAGTTTATGACTCGAAATAACTGCACTACTTTGAAAGAAGGGAGTATCTTTGATTTTGGGGACGGACTTATAAACCCTACACTTCAGAACTGTTGACAACCATTATTAGTTAACAATTTGGCCAAATGATATTCAAACAAATGGGGTTCGGCAAAACGACATTCGGCCAAAATAGCCGAATACCTTTACGACATTGCAAAAATTAGGCTGTTACGTTGAGCATGGCATATCACTAAAATTTCAGATAACAACCCGGTGAAAATCGTTCTTGAAAACCATCAGATATGGTGCGCAGCGAGCCAAATGTTCAAAGTTAGGACGATCGGCTGACCCCTTCCCCAGAATTCTTAGCTATTAACAGGAAGCCATGGACCGCGTCGAATGAAGACGTCTACTAGATACTACAGTCGACTTAGTCTGAACGGAAGTAAAGAAGAGATCAGTGAATTTTAACTTTTGTTTTTATTATCATTGTTTCGTGTGTTCTTCGTTATAAAAATTTGTTATTTTTTCATTATTTGCCTCTTGTATAGCTTGTTTCTTACTCATGCTTAATGAAGCTGGTGGGCACAGTTCCGCACATTCGCAAAATTAAATTAACTTCTTCAACTATCACATGTGGTCCTTAAAACTAGAGAAATTTTATGTCGTTTTTTATATATGCTACATCGGTGAAAATGAACTCAAATACGATCGCATTATATTCAGAATCGTTCTTTCAAACTACATATGCTTGGAGCAAATCACAGCAATGGATTCCTGGAAGTGTTCCAACGTTGTATCAGAGGATACAAACAAATGTGTTATCCCAAAGACAAATTGTTGTACCTATCTACCAACTGAAACCTAAAAAGGTATTAGTAAGTAGCTGGTTTCGAATAAGTAGTAGGGAACGAATCTAATACTTCAAACGTCGTAATGGGTGTGACACCAATGCAGAGCGGGGCAAAAAACGACGACAGATTAATGTCAGTTAACGCCACAATTTATTTGTGACTGCTCCTTGAAATGCATGTCCAGTTGAACTACAGTTCCGTCATTGAATGCGTTGTTGATGTTTCCTTTGTACATTCCTGTTGTCACGTCCTTTGCCGCGAACATTGCCTTCGACAGCCTGTAGTTCAATCCGTCGCTCAGCTCTACCTCTCTTTCCCATAGAGGTTTCATTTCTTCAAGTGCGTTCTATGAGAAGGAATACAATGTTATTGTTGCAATAGTAAGCATAATAAATTAGCAACAGAATTACCCTTGCATGATCTACATCATGTTCTGACAAATCTGCTCCCATCAGCTCTTCCTCTGGAGTTAATCGCACTCGAACGAATTTGTTCAATACCCACAGCAAGGTCCATGTTCCGAGTAGTCCCCACACAAGAATAGTAGCCATTTCTGCCAACTGCGAAACAAGCAGACTGTATCCTCCTCCCATAAGCAGTCCCGATCTTCCTCCAGTAGTAGACAGAGGTTCTGGATTCATGGCAAACAGGCCAATAGAGATCAAAGCTAGAAAATAGAAGGAAAAATGTAAAAACTCATCATCATCTCGATATGTTAGTTTCATTTTGTACTTACACCAGGCACCTCCAACTCCGTGGACGGTACACGCGTACAGAGGATCATCAATTTTGAATTTGTCCATCAGCTTCATGCTCAGCAAACACATCAATGATCCGATTGCTCCAATAAGTACAGCTGACCACGATTCAAACAGGTAGCATCCTCCAGTTACGGATACGAGTGAAGCAAGAACTCCGTTCATAATTTGGAAAGGTTGAGCCTTGCCTTTGTTTTCAATCAAAGAGTAACTGTGGACAACATTTTTATATAGCATGCAATTTCAAATCCAGAATTTACATTTGTAACTTACCTGCAAGCTACCACTCCACCTCCCATCGATCCCAACATTGTCATAACGGCTGCACGAATCGTGTAACCCCATCGACCACGGCTGAGTCCAAAGCTGCTGGCCGTGTTGAAGGAAAGCCACGCCCACCAAAGAATGAACAGGCCCAAGAAAGCAATCAACACATTTCCCATCGGAAGATGACGGCTTCCCTTATCGAATCGACCAATACGTGGTCCGAGGAATACTGCGGCTGCGAACGAGCATACACCTCCTAACATGTGCACTGGACCGCCTCCGGCAATGTCTACAGCACCCAAGACGCTGAGGAATCCGTTCTCACGCCATACCCAACCAGCGCAGAAGGCGTACATTATCGAATTGAAGAAGGCGAAGAAGCAGTATGCCCGGAAGTTGAACCTGAAATACATTTTGGAATGGCACTTTTAGTTCCTTGTGGTTTATCGTCTTTATGTGAAACTGGCATATTAGTGATAAGGATTTGAATTGTTCAAGTTATTTTAATGGATAAACTGGATGGTTATCCATCCGCTCGATACAGTTAATCTTTCTTAAGGTGAAGAAGAATCCCACAAATCTTCAAGAGTATGCAACTGAAGAATCAAACAGCGCTCTAAACTGAAAATTCAATCCATCAGTCACCATCAATGCCTTATCAATCGATCCCATTTTTGGCGGTAATTCAATTAATTAAGTTTAACATAAATCGAAAGGAGATCCGACGTGGTTTCATTTGTCGATGAAAATTTAGCTCTGAGGATCAACTTTTCTCTACAAATTATGGAATATGTTCAGTTGCGGTTCTAGTGAACAAAGTTTTACGTTTGTTAATCTCAAACAAATGTGATGGATTCAATTATAACAGGAATGATAACATTTTCAATATTCGTATCAGTGCTATGTAACATTATGGGGCCCAGATAGCCGTAGCGGTAAACGCGCAGCTATTCAGCAAGACCATGCTGAGGGTCGTGGATTCGAATCCCACCGGTCGAGGATCTTTTCGGGTTGGAAATTTTCTCGACTTTCGAGGGCATAGAGTATCTTCGTACCTGCCACACGATATACGCATGCAAAAATGGTCATTGGCACAGTAAGCTCTCAGTTAATAACCGTGGAAGTGCTCATAAGAACACTAAGCTGAGAAGCAGGCTTTGTCCCAGTGGGGACGTAATGCCAGAAAGAAGAAGAAGAAGAAGCTATGTTACATAATTTTTAAGTTTTGAAATAAATAAAAAAAATCTTTAGTTCAACAAAACAATATTAAAAGTGTTCATGCATCAGTTCACACGAACAAGAGCAAACAAACTAGAATAGAATTGATGAAATTTCATAACTCCACACATGAGTTAAACAAAAGTTGGATTATTCCTAGATTATTTTTTTTAAAAGCAACTCGTAGTTTAACAATATTAATCACATGTACTTTTGTTTGGCAAACTGAAATCTTTTAGTTTAGTTTAAATATATTTATATCGTCTGTCTAGAACAATTGATATGGTCAATTGACGTGCGATAAGTTCCTTTCAGGGACCCAGATAGCCGTAGCGGTAAACGCGCAGCTGTTCAGCAAGACCAAGCTGAGGGTCGTGGGTTCGAATCCCACCAGTCGAGGATCTTTTCGGGTTGGAAATTTTCTCGACTTCCCAGGGTATAGAGTATCTTCGTACCTGCCACACGATATACGCATGCGAAAATGGTCATTGGCATAGTAAGCTCTCAGTTAATAACTGTGGAAGTGCTCATAAGAACACTAAGCTGAGAAGCAGGCTCTGTCCCAGTAGGGACGTGACGCCAGAAAGAAGAAGAAGAAGTTCCTTTCAAGAGCTTATGAAGAACAGGTTAGCATCAAGAAAAGTATTTGAAAGTCTACCATATTGAAATTTGAATAGCAGAAAGATGTTTCTACTGCTAGGTGAAGTTATAACAAATGTCTCTGGTGAGTTTGTCAAATCTAAATAAAATGTTTACCATGAGTTGAAAAAAAGTAGTAGAATGCGTCGTGTTCCAGTAGTGGATCAACTGATGCAAGCAGTATTTTAAATAGATGTATAAAAATGAGGAAATGTCCCAGAGATGTTCTTAGTGCTTCATTCAAAAGTGGCTCAAGCGAATTTATGCTCAAAAATTAGTTTATCATTTTGTTTTTATGTTTTCCTCGTAGTAGAGGTTGAACTCTTTTGATTGACGCCAAATTATCTTTTTAGGACTTTTCATTATTATGATATGATTTTTTTGCGTAGGTAATTTACTAGTGGAACCCTATGGCCTCCACTTTTGTACGCATAAAGCTTTTTGACGACATCTTATACAGAATCTTTGCACATACAATCATCACGTAACACAAAAGGTGATTTCGTTATATGTACCTTCTGGTTGTCTGGGTTGTTAATACATGTGCATCGGCCTTCCTCCAATTGGAAAGTGTACTAAAGTAAATCAATTATTGTAGTGGATGGAATGAAGTGAAATATACATTAAACTTCATCTAGTGCACTTAACTTTCCATCGTTCATGTACACTTAAACATTATCTTGTGTAAAATGAAAACATTAACACAAATTCGCAAACTGTTATTGATTTTGGACTTCGGAGTACACATTTCTGCATAGTTATTTTATTTAGTTCAATAAAATAACAAATTTTGCTCAAATTCAGCTTGAAATAATGTAGGCTTCGTAGCCGTGCGGATAGTGTTACCAAGTGTTTAGCCGCATCGAGTCAAGGAGTGTGGGTTTGATTCCCGCTTCAGTCTGGAAAACTTCAATTCAGAAACGTACAAGACACCCTTATCCGAAATTATCCGAACAGCAAAATATGCGAAAGATGATCTCACATTAAAAACAATAAAAAAACCAATGTTAACACAAAATAGAATTTAGAATAATTTCGAAATAATTGCTTCTTGTTGAGATAGGCAAATTTAAATATTTCGAAGACGTTTTTCCTGAGGGCAGCTGGTCATATAAGCGATATTTTTTCCCTAAAATTCAAAATATATGAATCCAAATGTCCTATTATTAGTTGAAGTAACCTACAGGTCATTGGATTCAAGTAATGCTGGAGAAAGAAAATAATATTGTTCAAATACAGTGAATTCCATGGAAATCTCTTTCCCGCCATAAAGCTCGAAAAATGGCTCTTTCTATGACAACTCAACACATTTGGCTTGATTTTTCAATGTATTAAACCATGCAAGAATAATGAATTTATTCTGCTTCATTGCATCGAGCTAATGTCTAGAAAATGTTATATATTTTTTATTTATACTACTAAGCAGCGAAAAATCATCTTTTGTTATAAAAAATATACCTTAGCAACAAAATCCATCATACACTAGTGTGGTGGTTATAAATTTATTGATTTGAGGATATTTAATTCGTTGAAAACACCAACATGCACTATGGGCGGTTTCCATACAGACTGGCGGCCAAAAATATTTTTTTCCATCTGTGTTGTATTTATGAGTTTTGTGGTACAAATTTGATGTTTTATTTTCAAAAACACGTTTTCGAGACTAACTTTTGAATAGAGCCTATAGCAAAATAAGTATTGTTACTATTGATGAATATAAGCCATTTATGCGATTAACGTCGTGCAAACTATTATAAATGTTAGAACTTACATAGAAATGATGATATGAATAATTTAGCGATATTCAGTTATTCTCTGAATTTTTTTTAGCTGTTTTATATAGAAAATGGTTAAAATTATTGGAAAAATTCAATAAGCGATAAATTAAAAAAGTGCCAATTTGTGCAACTAAATTCTCTACGATCCTTTAATTTACATCTCAAAGTACCCTTGAAAATAAATTTTAGCCTGGGACAACTTGGGATAAAAAAGTATGGGATGTGTAAAGGTTCGATATAAAATCAAATATATTTTTTTCAGTGCACACCCCGCATTTTCCGACCTAAAGCATGAATTTTTATTTCATTTTTTTTTCTTAGATAGCTTTCGGACAGTGTATAAAGATCTGTATAAAACATCACGATTATGCAGTATATTATATTCAATGTGTACCTTGTGTTTGCACTGAATTTTTCATTTTTCTTAAAAACTCTTACTTTGACATACTGTGTCATTTAAAATATAAAATATCTTGCCCTGATGGTGTTTACTATGGAATGATGTACAAGAAAAACCTATCAGAACAAGTCCTTTTTTCGATTATTGGCCACCTGATTGCCCATAGTGACATGTGGTAGTTACATGCTAGAGCACCTAAGCTGAAGTTATTAGTGATTTATAGAGTATTATAGAGCTTATGTGTTTTATAATAATAGTATAATAGCCCTATAAGCCCAAAAATGCGAATTAGCATCCTAGTGGTTACTTGGGCAGACGTCCCACTTTCCGCACTGTGTCATATGTCCCACGCTAAAAAGTGTCCCCCATTTCACTCAAAGCATTAAAATGTCCTTATTTTTTATAGAAGTTTAAACGACGGCCATCGTTCTCAAAATGTCTTTTGAAAATCACCATTAAATTAAAACAGTCATAAAAAAAAACAAAAAATGAAATATTGTGGATTCGAATTTATGTGAATGTGGTGAATCTTATGAAAACGTTGATCATATTGTACTTCAATGTTCTAGGTTCATTTTACCAAGGAATAAATTATTTAATAGTATGGCCATAGCCATCCAACTCCTGTATCTATTCGGGATATACTTAAACTCTTATTTAGTTGTTTGAATGAAATCACATATTTGCTTTGATACTCGTGCTTAGTGTGTTTTTAATTTGCATACATGAAGATGGATTCATTTTTGGAAGTCCCCCTCCCTCATCCTGTTTTGGAAATCACCTCATACTTTAGATAACTTGGATTCATGTTGCAGTTTGTGGCTTTGCTATGGTATATCTTTGTCGTATGAGCCTTTAATTTTAAGTTATCTTTTTATTTTGTAACGTTATAATATTTAATATATTATGAAAAGATGAAATGGTTTTGAGCCTCTTTGAGAAAGATTTCGAAAGGAAATCACTCAAAGGGGTATTTCCCTCTTCAATTTTTTTGTTAAAATAAATAAATAAATAAGTTGTTCAAAAAAGAACACTTTTAATGTATGTATACTTGGCAAGAGCCTAATAGTTGACTTAGAAACAGAGTTTATAATTAGTAGTGCAATCTAGAAACCAACTTAAACAAAATCTTTCGTAAAATGGATCGTTTTATCAATAGAAAATATTTTGGGATGATATTAAAAAAACATAAGTTTCAGATATTTTGCAAAAAAAAAAAGAATCATTACGTCACATTAATGTTCGTTTTTAACTGTTATAAAATTTTCTGAGAATCCTGCTCATCATACTGTAAACATCTTTCTCAGATTTCTGTAACAGTTTTGCTTAGAGCTGTGTTATGAATAGAATTCCTTCAGAACCACACTCATGATGCTTTCAAAATACTGTCCAGTGGGTTTTGATAATACATCTAACAGATCTGTCTGAAATGAATATGATTTGTGTAAGAGCCATGCTCTGAATTCTGTAATAATTATTTCCCGGTGTCTGTGATAATTTATCCTAAGATTCTTTGGAATTCTAGAAACTTAGTATATCGTTCATGGAAACAAGTAAATTAAAAGGAACCATGAAATACCATAAAATAATAGTTACCAAAATGAAAATTTAGCTTCGAATTGAAAAACTGATGCTGTGCACAGCCTTTCTTATTTCAGATACAAAAGAAGTATTAACGTGTAAGTTTTTCTGTTGTATGAAAACCATCGATGAGGGTGACGATGAGTCAAAGCATAGTATTAAATATCTCAGCAAATATTTTCGATATTGATGTATAATTTCATTGGTGTATTCTTTGCAGATTTCAAAAGCTACCAACAAAAAATTAGAACTCTGGGACAAGTAGGTAATTGAAAAAAGAAATCTTCGGAAATAAAGCCTTTTCATAACGCTTTTTCAAATTGCCCGTTTTAGGGTATAACAGAGCATCAAACTTTTAATAGGTTCAACACTATTTTCAAATGTTATATTAAGATCCATAATGTTCATTCTTATTGGAAGATTTTGTGTTCGCTTTGTTTTTTTTATGTGGACCAATTCAAGTTTCTTTAAGCTTATGTCACCCCCTCGATGGGGTGAGAATTCATGGGATCAATTTTCATTCTTTTATAGATCAGTACAAAAACACGAATTTCAAATATTTTCTCAACATCTGCAAACGCATTGTCCATGAACGTATTCCCATACTGGAATGAATATTTCAAGTTAAACTATGGAAGTTGTCCAACAATCAACAAGGACAAACGCGTTGTTTAACCATTCTCACCCCCGCCGAAGGTACTTAAAACTTGTATTGCTCATGATTTATATTGTGTTTCGTTTCCGAATGTTCATGGTTTGGTCTAAAAGTATTGAACAATAGATATCGATGACTTAATATTATCAAATCATCTAGATACCCAAATCTGTAGCTCAATTGGTAACCGTTAAAACTATCTCGCTGCTTTACCACATATTTTCTACTATAGAACAGTGCTATGTGTGCACGTTTTCAACGATCACTATTATTTTATCGATATGAAGCAAAACACATGTGATTGTTTTACCATTTTTTTCCATATCTCAAGGAATCATATTCGTAGGAATCCGCCAATTGAAACACCACACAACTCAAAACTTTAAAACAGTCAGTAGTTTTTTTTTCTTTTTAATATACCACTGAAACAAAGCATAAGGGAGCCAAAATACCCAATCTCAGGATTCTATTACGAAATGATCCTAGATCATACGGGATTCGAACCCAGACACCTTCATCGTAGTTTGGGTCAAAATTTACAACTGGTGAAAAAATAGTGTCAAAAGCTCACCATCCAAAACAAATCTTATCACTTTTGTTTTTGTTAATGTTTAACTGAATTGAAAAACATGTAAAGATCGTTGCTAATCTTCGTTCATTGTTCGTGAATATTTTTTTTTGTGGCAGAAAAAAAAAAGTTTTCGATTGAGGATTATGTATCATTGGATGTATTAATTGTGTATGTATAGAAAATAGATATTCTCATAAGACTATTACATGAAATTTTGGGAATCAAGAGAGAAAGCTTCAAACCACTTGCGAATCTCATGAGTGTTATTTTTTTCCATTTATCCATACATAATTTTAAAAGAACACTTTGTCATGTATATCACGTGTCAAAGAAAGGATTCACTAAACTCACAGTTTGATTTTTCGAGAGTGTTTAAATATAGAAAACGTGAAAATTTTATCGATAAGTCGCCAAATGAAAGATAGCAATCGCTTGTTTAGCTTGAGGCAATCTTCGGAGCACATTGCGGCAGCTTCGAATCAAACGCGGTAGTCACTTCACCGGAAACCTGTTCATAGTGGGCACTTCAAACTCACCGTTCAGCCATTCCACCGCTGGCAATGGTTGTGGAAGATGACGAAAATGAAATTTCGTACATGAACGCAGTCATCACACCACCCATCAGGGGGTCAGTTTTTGCAACATCCACGAAGAAATCTCCCCAGCCAAACAAAAAGTTGGAGTAAGCACTTCTTCCGTAGGCCAAACCGAAACCAACTAGCCAAAACGCAAAACCACCAATAGCTGTGTCCACTGTATTCTTCATCATCATGTTAACACTGTTACGAACTCCTACTGTTCCGGCGTTGACGAGGGCAAATCCAGTTTGCATAGTGATAAGGATTAACGAATGCGTAACGATATACGCTGCGTCTGCGATTGTTACATCGTATTGCGCAGGAATATGCACTGTAGAGTTCACTGTCATGTAATCGATCAGGATTACAGGTGCTTCTGTGGCGTTAGCCATTTTTGCTTCGTTCTTCTTATCACTTGTTCACACACTAAGGACGATTCGCAGCTGGAATATCCTCTTCACGAGCCAACTACGAGAAGTATTCTGACTAACTGCCCTCAGTTGTCGAAATATTTAAATATTTGCCACGCATGTATGGGAGGCGTGATTTTGTCACTCTGAAATATATGATAATTGTATTAAATAGACTCTGCTACGATGTTGGGCCTCTCCTGCGATCAGATGAAGTTGATAGATCACGATTATCGTTTTTTCTGGTTTCAATGAGAAGAAATCGTTGCATAGAAACACTCACATGTCATGGAAGTTCGCGGCAGGCAGTTTTAGCAAGCATTTAGGCACATCGTACACCGTGGGCGTGTATAGCATGAAATCACCTATCTTTTCGGTAATCACCGGAATTCGCTTTCTGGTCCATGTGCAATGCTTATTTCTAGCGTATTTCATTCAATGATGATAATGATTATAATGACGTGCAAAAATGGAAAACTGGTTGGCAACTACATATGAGAGAAATTTGATCAACGTTGTTAGTATCATATACACAGCATATGTGTGCAAGTATTTGCTGGTTTTGCAAGTTGCCTTTAAAATTCACAATGCATACATCAAACTGCCCTCATTCTTCCTGACCGGTAAAATGTGTGTTTTGGTACACTGAAACCATATTTGATGTGCCTTTCTCGATTTGAACACATTTCGATATGTATCTGAAGAATTATTACTAGCTGCGATTCATCTTCTTTCAGTGGCATTTAAAATACGTGATTCATTTACTGACACAGTAAAGTACAATGAATAAAATACAATACTTTCAGATTTAGATTAAACAAAGCTATGTACAACTGCTTTGTATACAAATTTGGAATTTTAGGAAAGAATGTACTAATTCTTTACATAAATTTGAACAAAAATTTGAATCTTTCAAATAAGTAGATGAAAAACCGAATTTAGTACTATACCATTTAATTCAACTAGAGTTTGTATCCTTTTTCAAATACGCGTATTTCGACCTCAACTGTAAGCCCGTCTTCAGTGTCGTGTACTAGACTCGAGGACTATTTAGAGGTATTCCACTAAACAGCTCAAAGAATTATTATCATTTGAATCTTTTGGCAAAATTTTAGACGTACAGTTCTTCTCTTTTCTTCCTTCTTTCTGGCGTTACCAACTACCCGACTAGAACCACATAACAAGATAATAACACATTCCTATCAGTAGCAGTTAAAAATAACATAAGTTGATATAATTTTATTATCATTATGGCTTTGTTCTAAACTTGTTATATTTTTTTGTAACACGTTTATAACAACATTTGTTATATTTTCGACATCGCATTTATAAGTTTGTTGCAAATACCATCCGATATCATAAACAGTAACATAGTTTGTAATAATTTTGTTATTTTGTAACATCCTCACAACACATTCTGTGATAATTTTGTTATAATTATAATAGGGTTTGTTATATATTAGTTATATATTAGTTTTATTTAGTGCAAATTTTGAGAGAATTTGTGTTATTTTAACTACTAACGGTACATGGTTTATAACAACTGGTGATATAAAAAAATCATATCAGGGGAACACAATCTGTTATAATCTTGTTTCTTCCGTCTGGTCGGGTAGCACAGAGTCCGCTTCTCAGTTTAGTGTTCTTGTGAGCACTCATTACCATGATTGCATTTGTGTATTTCGTTACTCTTTGTTTTAAAGATTTGAAAAAATACAATCAGAAAAGATCCTCGGCCGACAGGATTCGAACCCACGACACTTAGTATGGTCATGCTGAATAGACGCGCGTTTATAACTACAGCTATCTGGACTCCACCATTTGAATCCTGTGTTAGTCAATTTGTCTTGAACGAAGGCTAAGACAATGCAAACTATGATGCAAGTTTTACACATATTGCACATCTTTTCAACTCTTATCAAGCATTTAGCGCCATTAGTGTCATTGTGCATGCCACACGAAGCGGGATATGCATAAACTACACATGGGTGTAGAAGCACGGCCACCTTCAAAATCATGGACAGCACAAATGGGTGTAAACTGCCAAAATTTTACTGAAGGTATAATTATTCTCATAGAAGGGAGACTAAGTAAACTTAATCCCACCCTGTTTTCTTGAAAAGGTCAAGAAATTGATAAGATGGTATATTGATAATTTGATACATTAACTAAGGATCGCACAAAAATTTAAAATTCTGTGATTTGCTGTAAACCCTACTATGCTTCACATTATAGATCAAATTGTGGCATATTATAGATCAGTGTGCAAATACAACATTTTTTGACTTAAATAAGTTAACAAAGCGTCACATCTTATAGCGAAGAATAGCAAAACTAGCACTGGAAATAAATATACGCTTTTCAGATAGTTTACACTTATAGGAAACCTCATTTTGTCCATTTGGTCAAGATTTTTGTCCATGCTTTCTAACAATTCACAGTGGTACCGCCCATAGGTCATAAATCAAAAAACAAAATGTCTTGTATGTCACTCCTTTACCTTTTCATGGATCAATTATGATCTCAAGATTGTAAAAACATAAACATTAATGGCATTCCTGTATAATATTCATAGTAGGGCTATGAATGATGGAGTGTTTTTTGCTTGTGTTAAAAATACGTTGAAAATTGAGTGAACCAAAATCAATTGATTTTTCAATCAGTTAAGATTACAGAACCTTAGTACAGATGTATATCTATCACTTCCAATACATTTTTATTACATTTTACGTTTTTGAATATGTTCTTAATCACATTTAATCAAACTTCTGCCATCACATGATCCAAACATGATCATGAGTAGGAAAATGAACTTGTGAAGGTTCTAGCTGCAAATATTTGCAAATAAGTTAGCAGCGTGCCTTCAAAGTTCTTAGTTTTTACCAATAAAGGCAATGATAAAAATATTCATAGAATTTATTACATCACAGTATAATTGTAGCTAACTGGAACGAATGTACAAAATAATAAAATGTTCACTACTAATACTTCAATTCACTATGAATACAAATGCAACATTGTACTTTGATTAACTGAGTAGTTTTAGTGAGGGCGCTGAGACAATAAAATCCTAATATATTAGTAATGGTACAACAGCCTAATTCTAATATATATGACATGACTTCCCAAAGTGTGGGAGGAACAACATGAAAATGTTATTTATTTTGTACATCAAAACAAGATCTTCAAAGAAATTCCAGTATCTATAGATCCAGCGCTAAAAAATAAAATTGTGAGAATAAAAAGTATATTAAGGAACAACAATATATTTACAAATAATTCATCAATTATTTCTTAGTTGTAAGAAGTTGAAACATAAAGTTAATTACATCACGTGACATGTTCGTTATTTGGTTTTGGTAGAGATGTGATGTGAAATTGGCTTTATCAATTAATAAATATTCCAAGTATTTATTTAGTATAAACATCTCCGGCACTCAGAAAAGTGTTCAATAGCTTTTTATATCCACATACTTAAAAGTAGGCTTTTGAGCATGTGAAGCAACTCTAAGCAGGCAATCTTTTCAAATTGGAATAAAATCCTGATATATTGCTTTCAATTATTAGATTGCATGGTATTTTTCAAGATATTAAATACTTTAGTTAATTTTGGACACGGAAGGAGAGATAATTGCAAAGTCGGTTTTATGCACATACAATCATTCATAAAACAGAGCCTTCGCATTATGTTCTCAAAGTCTGATTAGGATGGACTTTTTGAAGTGATATGAACTACGACATCAACCTCGACGGAGTTTTAACAGTGAAAAGTAATTAATTTGGCAATTTCTCATGGTATTTGCCACCGGGTATTGTGTAAAATGATTTATGAAGCGGTCATGAACAAATGGAACCACTGTGCAATTTAGATTTGTTTAAAAGTGTTATTTACAATTCTTGATGTCGTAAGTGTTTTATCCTTGGTGCTATTGTCTGAAAACGTCAACTCCAAAAACCCCAGTCCGGGTCAGGATCAAGGCACAGGCGGCAGTTAACGCGATCTTCAAATGGACCACTGCAACTGGTTTCGAGCTGTCCGCCCCTAAAAGTGTTAGATGCCACGTCTGTCCCTCTAACCACCGCATATCCGTACCCATAAGTATCAACGGTCAACGCATCCCCACGAAGAAAACGGTGAAAGTGCTCGGCGTCACCATTGACCGAGCGCTCACTTTCCAGCATCTCTTTGATTTGGTCAAGCAAAGCTGCCGCACGCGCCTCAACTTGATTCGAACAATCTCTCGCCCTCACCGCTCGAACAACCGTAATATCCGTTTCCGCGTTGCGCATGCCATTGTTGACAGCCGGTTAACACCTTCCCTTGCAAGGGAACGATTAATAACAACACTCGCACCACTGTACCATGGATACATTCGTATCATATCCAGACTTCTTCCATCCACGCCTGCTGACTCTGCTTGCACTGAAGCTGGCCTCCTTCCTTTCCGCTTCTTTATATCCGCAGTGATTTGCAAAAAAAAACCGCTGCCATTATCGGGGACGACAGGATCTGCCTCCTCACTGAGGGGAACAGTATCCTCCGCACTGCTGCCAATGTAGATTTCCCCCCAGTGGCCAGGATCCACTGGAATGGAGACATTTGTTGGCTTTCACCTAAACCTAACGTAGATAGCACGATTGGAAACCAGTTTCGTGCCGAGGACAACTCAATAGTTCTTCGGACAACCGTTCTGGACTGGCTACGAACAAAATATCCAAATCATGATCACAGATACACCGACGGTTCTCTTTCCATGAGAGGCGTCGGCCTTGGCGTCTTCGGCCCTAATATTTCAGTGAGCCTTAGTCTGCCACCACTTTGCTCGATCTTCTCAGCGGAAGCCGCAGCCGTGTATTTAGCAGCCACTACACCATCCGACCGACCAATAATTGTTCTTACAGATTCAGCTAGCGTAGTATCCGCATTGCAGTCAAACAGGCCTTCGCACCCTTGGATTCAGCGCACGATCACCGATGCTCGATCCAACACCACCTTTGCATGGATCCCCGGACATTGTGGTATAGCCGGCAACACAGCTTCTGATCATCTAGCTGGTGCTGGTTTTTCCTGCTCCCGCTACGAAGATAATGTACCCTTTGATGATGTTAAAAGGTGGCTAACAAAGCAATTCAGGAGTATATGGAGTATGGAATGGAATCAGCAAAATTCACCGTACCTACGAAAGGTGAAATCGTCCACCGAACGGTGGAAAGACCTTCCTCTTTTGAAGGAACAACAGTTGGTATCTCGGCTGAGGACGGGGCACACGCGTTTTTCACACAACATGAGTGGCAACGGATCTTTCCGCCGGATGTGTTCCTATTGTCACATAAGGAATACCGTAGAACACGTAATCTTTATAATAATAATTATTTTTGAAATTCTTGTGAGACTTCTGTGAAAGTTGTTCATCAAGATCCTGAATAACGCTATTTAGCAAAGTTTTTTTTTTAATATCAGAAAAGGAACATTGAATTATTGGATAAAATTCTGTTAGAAATCATACACAATCTATCAAGGAGGTGGTCACTCTACACACTTCGCTGGGCCTTTTTTTTAAGGCTAAGTAGCCCGTCATTTGTTTCGACAGCAATGATGACTTTACAGCTTGCAATTCCAAAGTGATAATACTCAGTCTTGATAGTTTATGTTGACTTGAAAAATTATCACTGTACGCTCTAACATTCATAAAGTATGCTGATACTTTTTCAGCAATGTCTGTGCAAAACCACCTGATTTTCTTCGATTCAAAATCTGGAGATGATTAAACAACAATCATCAACGACGCGTACAAATTTCAATGACAGCCTACTTCGCCTTAAGCTGTGCCTCCAGAGCGTCAAGGTGTGCCAAGCGCGCCAAGCTTGCTATTATTTCATATGCTATAAAAACTCAATGAACTGAAATTATGGGAAAACATTCTCAGCAAACATTGACATCTGTTATTTACTTCTGTGGACATTACGATCTCTCGAAGGAAATGGCTGGTTTCGCTCCACCAGGAAAGATTTCTTATTGAGCGGCGGTATTCCGGGATACGTTTTTCATAATCGCAGGGGAAAAGTAGCGGGATTTGGGGCAAGTGTGCCACCTTAAGCAAATTGTTTTCAAACTTTGTCTAAAGCTTAAAAAACCCACCAATTCAGCCTCATGGTGTTAGATTCACATCTTTTCATAAGCACTGTGCCATTTAAAAAGAACATAATTTCAAAAAGTATTAGTTTTGGAGCTCCTCAAATATCGTCCAAAATAACCTGATTTTCAACACTATGGGGCAAGTGTGCCACCCTTATGGGGCAAGACAGCCACCGAATGAACATTCATGTAATTCTACTTGTAATGAAATTTTCTTTATTTCCTATTAATATTGCTAACAAAGCAGAGCCTAATTGATAATTTTGAAAATATTTTTAAGTTTACCGTCATGAGGGGATGCTTTATAACAAGGTTCATCACATGCGGAGCTTTATACTAGTCAATTCGAATAACTGAAATTGGTATTTTTTGTCTCCATTCAATACGATATATGAATTACTCTTTCATAACGGGGGAACTGTATAATATTACACTAGATCAGCACTATATAACGGTAAAATATTGATGAAAATAAGTAAAAAAAATCCTAAAACGCCTTAAATTGTGTTATTATCGAATATTTGGAGAAAAAAATCACTGTGGGAGCAATAATGTTCTCTATTCCCCTTCTACACTTCAGAAACCACTACTGGTGCCTCATTTTGGTTTATTATTATGATTTTGTTGATGATGCTTACATTTTTATGAATTTCACTTCAACTATTTTTGTTTACCAAATAGGTGGCACACTTGCCCCAAAATGTATAGATTTCAACCAAAATGGATTTCGTAAGTAAAACTAAATATTTTTTTCGTTCAAATGCCACAATAACTTACACATTTGTATAGCTTCACGATGTACAGTACGTTTGAAAAATTCGTTTTTAATTTACCGTTCACCATGCTATTTAGAAACAACGAAATCTTATAAAAAATCACTGAAATTTGATGATTTTCACAAAAGTCGATGCAAATACGTGAAAAATAAAGCAATTTTCGTCATATTTTGACCATTGTATAATGAACTATGATGGAACATATTGTTAAGCTCAAATAAAAAATATAGTTTGTAGTTTTTTATAAAAATCAGGGGTGGCACACTTGCCCCTATGGCACACTTGCCCCAAATTCCGCTACAAGATGACAAAGCTACTTATGTTTTGGGAAACGGCCCGAGACAACACAACACCGGTTCAGAGATACGGAGGATCAACGGTTATACGGGATGAAATTTTTATGGCGTGGTGGAAAAAAAAGGGTGTAGTTGTGGGATTTCGATGTTAGTGAATAAAATTGGAACTGAGTGAAAGATAGGATGGTGGTGGTCATATTTGGGCATTCACCATAGTATCCTTGATTTAAACGCGGTCTTAAGTCACCTCCCACATACTTTTACTCATTTTTCCTGAGTTCTGGATTTGGTAAGAGTCTCAAAAATAGAGATAAGGGATGGTACACAAATTATGTCACGCTAAATTTCGACTTTTTTGACCACCTCCCCCCCCCCCTTTGTCACGTTTTTTGTATGAGTCCTTCGAAAATTTTGTAAGGCTTGTCACGCTTGGCTTGACCCCCTCCCCCCCCTTGGAGCGTGACATAATTTGTGCATGACCCCTAAAGGACTATAGGAGATGAATGTCACTGGTGTGCCTGTTCCTCTCGTAGATAAACATCCGTTTTACGTTATAGTCCAGCTCTGCTCCGCGTATCTCCATCAAAAGACGTTCCAACAGCAGTGCCAGTGACATTCCTCCTATATAGTTGATTATATATATCGGATCAAAATGACAAGTTGATGAATAAGCAACTAACCACAATAAGCATAACAAATTTTCTTTTTTTTTCGCTCATAGCAATACATTTTTTCCTTATTTGACAGTAAAAAAAAACAACAAAAAAAAAAACAATGATTGCTGACGACGAAATTTCAGTTCATTGTAATTTTTATAGCAACCAATTATGGAACAAATGTGCCAGTTAATGCGCCTAGATGTGCTTAAGCTACGCAAGGCACACAGCGTAGAGTGACCACCCCCTAGCAATCTATTAAATTTTATATTTAGGAGGACTGCCTAATAGCCCGGAATGTTATCAAATTGACTTAAAAATTTCCTGCTTATACGGCCAGAGATAATTTTGCAGAAGTTACTGGGATCTATCGAACTTTTTTTTTGATTTCAGTGCACTGCAAATTAAAAAAAACACACTTTTTTTAGAACATTCTCAGAGAGATGAAAAGGCCAATTAAGAGTCAATTTTGCTTATAGATTCCCTAAAACCTTTAAAAAATGACAGCATGGAATTATTTGGCAAATTCTATTATGATTCAACAAGCATTCTTAGAATGCTGTTGAGAGTTCGTTTTCATTTATTTTTGTCGTTGAATCAAATTTATATCAGTGAGTGAGAATATTATTTTATACAAGTGAAATTATTGCTCATGATACGATTAAAACTGAGTATTATGTGTTTTCACTCCTGTTTTCATTTCAATGTTAATTCTATAATAATCTAGCATGGAATTTTATGAGAGTTGTTCTCTAGATTTAATCAGAATCTTTAGTAAATTTCTATGAAAATTCATTACGTGGATCACCATAAAGGACACCATTAAAAACTACGTGATGACACCGTGCAGAACTGACAAAGAATCCCCTTTAAATTCTGCAAAAAACTCGACTGGTATAACTATGTTGTAGACCAAGATTTTCTAATAGAAATTAAGCCCTGGTTTGGGTGAGAATGTGTGGAATCCTGCAGTTTTAATGCGAATTATTTCAGAATTCAAATATGACCGACATCTACCAAAATCACCGCTTTTAATGGCATTTAACAGAAGAAATAGTAGGCTAAATATCCAAATTTCCTTATTTGAAGCTTTCTGATAGTTCACAAAGCGCTAAAATAAAAATGTCACAACTGTTTGTTATTTTGGAAAATTAGTACCTTCAAAGTTTTGATAAAATATTTAAATTGCATTTGTTTCACCTTAAATTCGAATTGTCCTAGTAATTGGTCCTAGTAATTGGTGTTATCTAAATAATGATTTTTGGGCAAAGTAATATAAAAATCATTGATAATATTAGAAAGTTTTCAATTATTCAGTTTTGGATTTCTCACAGGAGATTTAAATTACCAAGTTAATCTCTCAACATCTTCTAAGGAGCTTCCATTATATTTTGTTACAATTAATTTAGTATCTGTGGCAAGCACAAAGATACTCTATGCTCTGGTGAATCGACAAAATTTCCAACCCAAAAAGATTCTTGACCAGCGGGTTTTGAACCCTCGATCCTATGCTCTTGCTGAATAGCTACGCGTTTACCGTTTCAAGCTTTCAACCCCACAATCTTGAAATTTATATTTAGGTTTTTTTTTAGAGGCGCCCTAAATATGTGTTTTTCAAAATGTTACCAAGTATGTCGCTCATTTTGGCGCCCCCTAAAGGCTGGCGCCCTTGGCGGGTGCCAACCTGGCCAACCGCACGCTACGGCACTGAACAGTGTACAGTATTTATACTGGTAGCATTCTTAGAATAACAAATTACAAAATGTTTTGACGTAGGACTTGGCATACTGGCAAACCTTGGACGCTGTTTTTCGGCGAGACCCCTTTGGTTGGGCTCGAGTAGTGATCCCTCCTGGGTCACTTCTACCTCTTCAGTGTTGCCCCTCTGGCACACCCTTTCTCGAGGCACCCTTCTGGTGTTCTCTAATCCGACAAAGTGTTGAACTAGCGTCAGTTAAAAAACACTTTAATAAAGACAAAAAAAAAGTCAACTCCAAAGTTGAAGTTGACAGAAACCTACCGTGCTTAGAAGTGATCCATAATTGTAAAGAACCAAGAGTTACCTACCTTGATACCATGATGGCTAAAGCGTAGTGTCACGCCATTGCCGGGCGTATTGTAGAGCCAGTGGCGTTGCTAGGGTTTTCGGGGCCCGGTGCGCTGATAAATTCGGGGCCTTTTAAAATGGAGGTGAGCAGTGCTGGTAGGCTTAGCGCTCGACATCGACATGTGAGTAGTCAATTAATTCAAATCATAATATCCAATGAATCAACATTAAGATTAGTGGTTGAAAATAATGGGACTATTGTTCATCTATTGTTGAAGCCGTTTTTATTTAGTGGGATTGACCACTTGGTTCCAGAGTTATTCCGGATTCAAATGTGGTATGTATATTCCCCGGTTCACGTCGTTTTTTTTAAGATAAGGGATAAAAAAAATATTAAAATTGTGTAATTTCTATAAGTAAAAAGCTGCCAGAAGGTCGCATGACATTTTTTCTCATTGGCTCTGGCCATTTTGGATACCCGGTCACCTGGCACAGGTTCCTGAAAGAACCCAAAGAGGACATTTTCTGAAACTTATAGAATAGTACCGTGCGACGGCTCAAAATTCATGAATTTCTATCCTGAAAATCATAGATAAAATCAAATGGACTAATCCTACTCACTTATATCATGCGACGGCTCAAATTCATGTTTTTTTATCCTGAACATCATAGATATAATCCAATGGACCAATATGAGGCTCTGGCCACATCTGGATACTCCGGAATCGGTTCCGACACGGTCTTAATGGGACACTTTTGTAATCCTACTCACTCATTTAGTTCGACGGCTCAACATTCATGAATTTTTATCCTGTAAATCATAGCTATAATTCCATAGACCGATATGTGGTTCCGACTACTTCCGAATACCTCGGCCACTTCCGGAAACGGATATGAGTGAAAAGGATTACAAAAGAGTCCCTCTGAGGCCCTATCGGAACCGGTTCCGGGTCATCCGGAAGTTGCCAGAACCTCATTAGATTACATATAGATAATAGGATAACATAATAATAACATAATAATAACATCATAAGATGTTCAGGATAAAAAATCATGAAATTTGAGCTCGGTTCTATTCTTTGAGTTTCAGAAAATGTCCTTTTTGGGTGCATGCAGGAACTGGTGCCAGGTGACCGTGTATCCTAACTGGCCAGAATCGATGAGAAACAATGTCATGCGACTTTCTGGCAGCTTTTTACTTATAGAAAGTACACATTGCATAATTTTCTTATCGCTAATCTTTAAAAAAGACGTTATATTCGTTCCGGGACGAATATAACGCATTTTAATCCGTAATAACTCCGGAACCAAGCGACCAATCTCATTTCTTCTAGAACATACTAAATCTTGAAGAGTATGTGATTTATTTGCGACCAAAATCGGTCTATGATTGGCCAAGTTATAATTTTTTCAAGTTCATTTTTAATGAAAAGTCGAGGGGGGTTTTGAAGTTGATGAAGAGTGGCATATTACTCCTCATAAACTCTAAAACCATTGTAGCGGTTCAGTACCTAAAATAGGAACATTGGAGACATTTTATTCTTCTTGGCATTAACGTCCTCACTGGGACAGAGCTTGCTTCTCAGCTTAGTGTTCTTATGAGCACTTCCACAGTTATTAACTGAGAGCTTCTTTGCCAAAGCTGCCATTTTCGCATTCGTATATCGTGTGGCTGGTACGATGATACACTATGCCCAGGGAAGTCAAAGAAATTTATATTACGAAAAGATCCTGGTCCGATCGGGAATCGAACCTAGACACCTTCAGCATGGCTTTGCTTTGTAGCCGCGGACTCTAACCACTCGGCTAAGGAAGGCCCCTGAACATTAGAGACCTTGACTTCCCTGAAAGAATTTATGGGACAATTCCTAAGATAATCTGTGGAGTAATTCATTCAGTATAGGTTCTGATAACAACTAAAGTATTAAAAAAAAATTGTCAGCTTTTCGAGAATTTCTAGAGGAATATTTGAACCAATTTCTGGAGGGATCCCTGGGAGGGATTCTGGATAAATATCTAGAAGAATTCATTACTGCTCCACAAATAATTTTTGAATGTGATTTTTCTTGCCTGTATACATTTTAGCCTGTTAAAATCTGAATTTCTACTGCTATGAAACATTTTCACCCCTTTGTTTAAGAATCCGTGTCGATATTAACCTTCATCTAGCCAACATACTTTTCACATGCAAAAAATACACTAAAATGTGCATAACTTTTTTGTTTCTCGATGGATTTTGTTGAAATTTTCAAAACTTACCGAAAAACTCTTCTAGTTTATGGTCCTGGAAACTTGAGAATAAGGTCCACGTGGTTCCGGAGTTATTCTGGATTGTCTTGGGGTACCAAAATTGGCCACATCGTCCATTCAACGGATATCTCAAAACCCAGATGAGCTAGAAGGTTGGTGTCTTCGACAAAGTTGTTCAGCAGACTAAGGGCTATCTGGCAGTAACAAAATTAGTTGAGAATTTCTCCGCAAGGTGAAAGATCCTGATGACCTAGAAGGTTGGTATCTTTGGCAAAGTTGTTCAACAGACTATGGGCTATCTGGGACTGGGACATACTACAATAGTTCTAAATAATGGACGCAGTAGTTTCAATCCCCCAACAAAAAAAATCGGTCTCATTTGATGGACCATTTTCGCTGAAGACAGCTAACGTCTATCTCTTCATTCCGAAGAATTACAGGTTGTTTCCGCGTTTTTTCGATTCTGCCCCATTGTGTGGCGTTAGTAACAAATTATCTTTAATTTTATGTATCAATAGTTAACAAACAGATCAATGTTGGGTGGCTCCAGTTTGTCCTCGGCAAAGTTGTTCACATCAAATTCAAATTTTAAGTTCTCATATCTTATGTTCGAGATTTTTCACGCTTGATTTGTAACTTACGCAGCTCAACAGCTACAATACATGAGTTGGATCATCAATTAGTTTTACATGTTTTTTTTTTTTCACTCAAAGCCTTATATTTTATTTACAAGATTTTTTGGTGGAACCTTCCTTCGCCGAGTGGTTAGAGTCCATGGCTATAAAGCAAAGCCATGCTGAAGATATCTATGTTCGATTCCCGGTAGACCCAGGATCTTTTCGTAATGGAAATTTCCTTGACTTCTCTGGGCATAGAGTATCATCATACCTGCCACACGATGTACAAATACTAAAATGACAACTTTGGCAAAGAAAGCTTTCAGTTAATAACTGTGGAAGTTTTCATTGAACACTTAACTGAGAAGCATGTTCTATCCTAATGAGGACGTAATGCCAAGAAGAAGAACGAGCTAAGGGCTAGTTCATCTCGGGACCAACGGCTTTACTTCCCTTCAGAAGGAAGTCGTCACTAAAATTTGTAATGATTATCTCTTACATGGGTCGCATCCCAGGTCCTCAGCGTATTTTCTAACCACTATACCGCGTCCATTTCCACAAAGAGTCCAAATCCTTTGTTTTTCTGCTAGAATTATAACGAACCTTTCTAATGTAATGATGATGTTTCATGATTGAATATTTTTGAGGGCATGAGCGTGAGCAAGGGATTTTGCATCCAAAAATCATTCGTGAGTATTTCGAAGCATATCTCACAAGATTTTGCTTTTGTGGGAGAATCTGACGCCTATCCACCTATTCATTTCTATCATTTGCAAAATTCTTCTATATACTCCCTTTGCCTTTGAGTCGCATGATTGATATAGCCATAACAAAATAGAATGTAAAATTTTGCTTTACCTCACTCTAATTTAATATTCACTCAATTGTTATACTATTTGGATCAATAAATAGATTGTATAGGTACTCTAATGAGTATATATCCTTAATTATATCCAATACCTATGTTATAATAATAATGAACTAAATTGGTTTTTATTTGATCGGAAATTGGTGTTGCTCTAGAGACTCCATAAGCGTAAATGGAATTAAGCTTGGCATTTCCATAGCAAGCTATACATGAAAATAAAACCCTTGCGAATTTTTGTGAAACACAAGAACATACTTCGTCGTAGTTGGTAGGTAGTGCCATGAAGAAGAAACAAAACATATCTGGTGTCGATAATGGATAAAATAATCAAAACATGATCACAAAGAGAATTTTTATCCATGAACTATATTTGTTGTCATTTTGCGCCGTTTAAATCTTTACAAAGGCCATTATCCGTTGCTTCGACGATCAAAGATAAAGCTGATAATAGCTTCAGAGTGAAAACAGGATTTTGCGATATGCACATGTCTAACATGTTCATAATATCATACTGCTTTAAGACTACTATTCTGTAACTATCACGATTTTTAATACTCATTTTATATATTAGTAACAAAAACAAAATTATCATTGATTGTTTTCTAACATTGCAGCGGCCCGAATTCACAATATCAGTAATACCAATAGGGATTTTCCTATGTGAGAAATCTTTGCTTAGTTTTCTATTCGGAAGCTGGCAGTGGCTGCTAAATGAGAACGACATGCTGGATCCAGTTTGTCTCTCTATGCAACATGCTGAAAATCTCGTCAATAACGTCAATAATAATAATATTAGCACATGTAAAATGGCATTGACTTGTCGTGGTGACGACGTTGACGATTGTAGTCACACGTTTAATTTCGTTGGAGATTAGCCAGTTGATAATTTCTAATAATTAGATCGTGATGATTCGCACAGTGATTCAAAGCTGAAAAGCAAACGGAGCAAATTCAACAAACTATGTCGTTAATTATAATGTCTTGTCTCATTCCAGACAATCGAACACATTTCTGGTTATCCGTGCTTTGTTGATATAAAAATTCAATATTTATGAAACAACATTGTACATGAACTTTTGAAAAAGATTGCATTTCGTTTTCAAATGTTTCAAAATCAGGCCGATATTATTATAAAAAACTTAATTATTCCTCTGTAAACGTTATGATACCTTCCAAAAATATATAGTGCAATTATTTGAACATGATAATCAGTGCAAGTTTTAAACAATTCATGGCTTCAAAATCAAAATTACGTTTTCATGTTAACCCTACCATGCAGCAAATCTATCCACTGTAAAGCAATGTGACCAGCACGTGGTTAGATTTTGCGTCAGATGTGAATTAGTATAATAGATTCAACCAGACGGCCATTTCTGTTTACCAGTGGTGACGCATTTGAGATCTCAATTCAAATGAACATGGCAATGTAGAATTAGGACCCAAACTCAATGGTAACGAAACGGTATCATATGCGGAACTGGTTCGATCAGAATCAACTTTGCCCAAAGCTGAGTTGTAGATGAATCAGAATGAATTAACAGCAAGTCTACAAAACTGTTTTTTTTGTGATGTTATGGTTCATGCTGTTGTTTTACTCCCATTTTCTTTAAGTTTAGTTTTTTGAAAGGTTTTCTGGGCTTCGTGCGGTTAGTGTCGTCAGGCATTTAAGCGCATCGTGTCATGGGGTATAGATTTGATTCCCGCTACAGCCATTGAAACATTTCGTCAGGAATGTTTCTGAGCTTTACCATTAGAGAATTCTTATCTGTTGTCTAGTGTTAAGTCACAGTCTGTGCAACAAAATGGCTGAAGACGGTGTTTGAGTCTTTATTTTAAATGGTGAAAAATTAATGCTTCTTGTTTTAATACTGAAGTAATCTATTTAATAACTTCGAATTAAAAACACCTAAACGTAATGAATAGATTCAGATATCCTAACCACCGCAATGGCTGAAGCAGTCCTAGTTGGTGTAAAATTTACTAATAAAATTGTTGTTGGATAACGTTTCTCCAATGGATCCATATATATAAGGCACCCCGGGGCAAGTGGGACATAAAAAAACGATAGTTCAAACAAATTGTTCATAATAATTTTCAAATGTTAATATTTTGCAAATCCAACCACACGGTCACATTTTGGCAATATATTTGCTAGTGTGTGCATAAATTTGATCGAATAATTTCGAAATTGTGAAAACCTTAGAAGAAAGATGTACAATGAGCCATTAGACGCAGTTGTCTCGCTAAACGGGGCAAGTGGGACACATCCAGTTTCTTGCGTAAAACCACATCAGTAAGTCACCCGTTGCAATAATAGGATTAATAAATCATAAATATTTTATTTTGGGTACATATTTGATGTACGAAAGGGGTCAACCATAAAATACGTAACGTTTTTGGAAGAAACCCTCTATTTAATAATATAACACATCAAATTTTAACTGAAAATTTCTCACAAAAAGTGTAAAGAGGTATAGAGCATGTTCAAAATATATAATTTATAAGTTATCAATCGAAATGCAGCAAGTAAACTATCAATAATTGACGAATTTTTGAATATATTCTGTTATTGTTGCTATGCATGGCGGAAAACCACTTAATGGGATGGAATTGTTTTCCGCAACTACTGTTGTTGCTATAGGAGCGGACGACGTTTTCGGACCTCTTCAAGACAAACCCGTACTTGTGTTTCTGAGTTAGCTTTAAGCTGAAATATTTTTAATTTGTTATTCAATTCATGTGTTTTACAATATTAGATTAGCTTACATTTGATAGTCCTGCATGTATAATTCATCCGTCTCGTTTTTAGCAATCGTGTATTCCAATATCTGTGCTATAATTTTAATGCTTAGAATAACAAATTTATTTAGAAACAAAGTAGTCTTACTTACAATTGATTCACTTAGCATTTAACAAATTTAGAATTCAATAAGTTTAGGATAATAACGAATTTGGTATTTTGATAAACCGTGATAATGCACTTTCTGACTCGTAATAATACCAAGTATGACATTTCCCTCTCCTTGTCCTGTCGGTCGCAACCGCGGGTGGTGCTGAACCGCGGGTATCGAACTCACTGGTCCGGGTTGCCAACACGCCCCCGCTCGTATTGCTTAAGGTCTCCTGAAGCTATACTTCCTCTCTGGCAACATCCAGAACAGCTAGTTTCGTTGCGGGTCTCCGCATGACTCCTGTAGCAGTTTGAATGTCCGCACAGCGAACTCGTCCATCTCGTCCAGGGTAGACGCGTAGAACCTTTCCTCGAGTCCAACTGTTCCGCATTCCTTCGTTCACCACGATTACTAGGTCTCCGACACTGATCGGTTTAACTTCACCGAACCACTTTGGTTGACGAGCTATAACGGGTAAATATTCTCGGATCCAGCGGGTCCAAAATCTGTCTAGCATTACTTGGACATGTTTCCAATTTGTTCGCAGAGCAGCGCCCTCATCCGAAGGTCGTACTGCCGGCTGAACTACACCGTTCGAGCTTAATAGAAGGAAATGGTTCGGTGTTAAGGCTTCGTTTTCCTGACTGTCGATAGGTAGGTAGGTCAGGGGACGAGAATTGACAATTGATTCTACTTCAACGACTGCAGTAATCAAGGTCTCCTCATCTGGATTCCGAGGCAACGACATGCTGGAAAGACCTGCCTTGACTGAGCGCACCAGTCTTTCCCAAATTCCTCCCATATGCGGAGCGTACGGTGGATTAAACATCCATTGGGTTTGCGCATTGGTGAAAGTCTCCGCCAGATCCTGGTTAACCCTTCTCATCTGTAGCTTCAACTCAGCATTCGCTCCTTGAAAATTGGTTCCTTGATCTGAGTAGATTTCTTGTGGTGCCCCACGTCTAGAGATGAACCTGCGTATGGCCAACTTACAGGATTCTGTCGAAAGCGAATAGACAACCTCCAAATGGACAGCTCTTGTGCCCAAGCAGGTAAAAAGGGCGACCCACCTTTTTGCGCTTCCTCGACCGAAACGTACCGTGATTGGCCCAAAGTAGTCCAGTCCCGTGAAGGAAAAAGCTCTTACGTACGCTGTAACGCGAGCTGACGGTAGTGGTGCCATGGGTGGCACTTGTGGCTTGGATTTATACACCTTGCACCAATTGCAGTTATTGGCGGTCCTTTTAACAGCTGTTCGTAGTTCAGAGACGTGGAATTTCTGCCTCACCTCGTTTACCACGGTTTCATTGTTGGCGTGTCCGAATTTCCTGTGGTACCAGTCAAGTACCAGATCTGTGACGTAGTGGTCCTTGGGTAATATTGCAGGAAATTTAGCTTCATACGGTATACACTCGGCTTTCTCTATGCGAGATCCCATTCTCATAACTCCATTGGGGTCTAAAAATGGAGATAGTTTAAACAAGCAGCTGCTCCTGGCGACTAACTTGCGTTCCTCAGGCCGGAGTTGTTGATTTCTCTGGAGAACTCGATATTCTTCCGGATATCTGCTCATTTGAACCAGTTTGAATATGACCAATTCAGCCCGTTTCCTCGTGTTACTGCTCGAGCTTGCTTCCGTTATTCCCGTCGTAGTCTGCCTTTTGCTGAATCGCAGGACAAACGCCAATGTATTAGTTAGCCTTTCCCACTTCGAAAAACGTTGAAATTCGATGATAGATTCGGTTGGCAGTAGTTGATGCACAGAGACTACTTTCAACTCCTCTTCTGTTGTTTTTTCAATTGCTTCGTTAGGCCAGCTGCATTCAAGATAGTTGAGGAACTTTGGGGCTTTGTACCATCTACTGTCTTCATCAAAACACGGGCCGGATCCCCATTTTGTAGCCTCGTCGGCGACGTTCATTCTTGACGGCACTTTCCTCCACTCTGTCACATCCGTTTCATCCAAAATCTCCGTAACTCGGAAGGCCACGTACTGCTTATACTTCCGTGGGTCAGACCTGATCCAGTTAAGAACCGTAGACGAGTCGCTCCACATAACTTTGCGTCTTATCTGCAAGGTGTGACTTGTCGTAATTGCCTTCAGGAGCCGTGTTCCAATCACTGCAGCTTGGAGTTCTAGTCTAGGAACAGACAGTAGCTTCATTGGTGCTACCTTAGTTTTGGCGGAGACAAGACTGCACCGTATTACTCCATTGTCCACAATCCGGAAGTAGGCTACAGCAGCGTACGCTGCACTACTTGCATCTACGAACACATGTAGTTCCGTCGACTCGTAGGCTCCCATGCTGTATGCCGGAAAGTAGCATCTTGGTATACGCACATTATCCAAGCTTTGCAGAAGTGTGATATACTGTTCCCACCTGGGAACTATATCGGCTGGAAGCTGCTCATCCCATCCTATGCCTGACCTCCACACTTCTTGGATTATTGTTTTCCCGTGTATCACAAACGGTGCGACTAACCCCAACGGATCAAACACACTCATAACAAGACTCAAAAGCTGACGTTTAGTCGGAACTGTGGATCCATCAACTAAGCTTCGTAAGTCCTCCCGCAGCGTCAACGAAAAAACGAATACGTCATCTTGCGGTCGCCAAACCATCCCCAGGACCCGTTCCATATTGCTGCCTTTATCCATGGTAAAGCTCTTTATCGCCTTTGTGTTCTGCTCTCCGATTGTCTGCAGTACCTCGGAAGAGTTCGACATCCAATGACGAACCAGGAATCCAGCCTTCTCGTGCACCTCCTTAACATCCACAGCCAGCTGAACTGCTTCCTCGACAGTGTCGACGCTGTCCAGATAATCGTCGACATAATGGTTATCTGTTATTGCTACCGCAGCTTTCGGAAACTCGGTGGCGTGCTCCTTTGCATTCAGATTCTTCACATATTGTGTAGAACTCGGAGAGCAGGTGGCCCCGAATATAGCGACGTCCATGACGAATACCTGGATCGAGTCGGACGATTGGTCCCTCCATAGGAACCACTGGGCTGAACGATCTTGGCGAGTTATAAGCACCTGATGGAACATTTCCATTATGTCGCCGCTGATAGCGACTTCCTTCTGGCGAAAGCGGCTCAAAACAGCTTGCAGCGACGTAAGCAAATCTGGACCTTTGAGAAGTACAGAATTCAAGGATACTCCTTGCACGGCAGCAGCAGCATCCCACACGACTCTCACCTTACCGGGCTTTTTAGGGTTTACCACTACACCTAGTGGTAGATACCATGTTCGCTTCGGGTCCGTCTCTGCTAATTCTTGTTCAGTTACCTTATGTGCATATCCTTTAGATACGTAATCCGCTATTTGCTGTCGAACGCCATTATACAAACTGGGTGATTTCATCAAACGATGCTCCAGACACTTCAACCTCCGCTCAGCCATAGGCTTGCTATTCGGAAATTCGACGTTGTCAAACTTCCACAAAAGGCCAGTTTCGAATCTTCCGTTTTCAGTTCTTTTCGTAGTTGCCTGAAGAATCTCTCTTGCTCGTTGATCATCGGCTGATTCCCTCGCTTGCTTTACTGAAACTCCAACACTTTCCGTGGAAAAAAAGCTTTTTACCAGCTCGTGCAAATCATCCTCGTGATTTCGCGTACCAATGTGTAGAACGCTTGGACCAGCAGTATTGGCGTTTCTTCCAGAACGGCCGTAAATCACCCAACCAAGTCTGGTTTTCGCCGCCACTGGCTCGTGTTCACGACCTTCTCGTAGCTTCAGCGTGGTTTTCAGCCAGGTATTGTCAAGACCTATCAAGATACCCGGTTTGGCGTCCTCGAAACTCTCAAATGGTATTCCATTCAAATATGGGTACTTGGTCCGTAGTTCTGCAAAATCTACGGATTGTTTCGGTAATTCAAGTCCACCAACTGTTTGCACTTTTTGCAGCGAAAATTGCTTCCCTGAAGGTGTTCCCGAAATATTCAGTTGAACTTGCTGAGATTCTTCTTCTACACGCTTGACGCCGTTAGTCCACTGCATGCACAGCGGAGATATCGGACCTTGCACTTCCAGTTGCTTCGCCAGAGAACTGTCCATCAGTGTCGAATCGGAACCACCATCCAAAAATGCGAAGGTTTTGACCGACCGGCCGTTGGCGTGGAGAACTACAGGAATTATTCGAAAAAGTACTTGATGATGATGTTGGTGCACGGAAATCACACCAGAAACCGGAGCTGAGCTTGTCGCATTGTTGATTCTTGGATCTCCTGGGTGTAATAACCAGTGATGCTTTTGTTCGCATCCTTCCATTCCGCAAACAGGGGCCTTGCACGGCCATTTTCCGTGCGGATACAAGCACCGCCTACAGAGATGCTCCTCCTGTGCTACCTGCCACTTGCCCTCCAAAGTCTTCGATTTGAAAGAGCTGCAATCTTTCGGCTTATGACCAGCTACTTTGCATACCATGCAAGGACGCTGGCTTCCTGGTTGAATTGGAGCTTCAGACTTTCTCGGCACGTTTGGATCTCGAACTTGAAGCGTGTGTACTTCAGACGTGTGAGAATTCACCACGGCTTTCCCCTTCATCTTGTCGGTTTTGTCCGTAACTGGCGTTACACTGCTAGCTGCCGTCACAATAACGTCCATGTAGTCTGAGAAGGTTTTCAGATTTGCATCTACCACCCGTTGCTTGTATAAAGCCCAATCGAGCTTAATGTTAGCTGGTAGCTTTTCAACCAATTCTTCGATCAGAACCGGGTTCGCTAAATGAACTTGCTGATCAGTCGCGATTAAGTGGGCACAAAGATTTCGAACAGCCAAGCCGAAGGATATAATGCTGCCTAGTTTCTCAGGTCGTGGAGTCGGCGCTGCACGGACTTCAGCCAGTAAGGTACTGATTATTGCCTCTGGCCGGCCGTAAAGAACTTTCAACGTCTTGATTATATCCGGGACGTTAGACGGGTGCAGAAGCAGACTACAAACTGCTTTCTTTGCGTCCCCTTTCAAACTGCGTTGAAGTCTCATTAAGTTCTCCGCTTCACTGTAGCCACAAAGTTGCGTAGACGTCTCGTAGCCACTCCAGAAGATCGGCCACTCTGTTGGATTCCCATCGAAATGTGGAAGATCCTTCGGGACAACATGGCGCGCTGCCAACTGCTGAGCATTTGGACCAAATGATGGCTGCAATCCCCCGTACTGCATTTGCGTGTTCGGTACGGCGGAAATAGGTGTTTGGTAGCTTGACACACTTACCATTGGAGGACCCAGTGACTGCGGCTGAGAATTAACCCCCCATTGTGGAATACTTTGAGTAATACGTATTCGAGAAGGAACAGCATTTTGAGAGACTAGGGGCATCAATGGATTCGAATAACAAGGGAGACTATTGTTATCTACTATTTCACTTGAGCATAATTGTGATTCACTTCCTGGTAGCGGTTGATACCCTATGTGCTGCGTCGATAGTGGAAATGTTTGTGCTTGGTGAACATATCTTCGACTGGTTGGGTCTACGGCATTTCTTCCAAGGGAATCTAAATTGGCAGTACTCACCACAGATGAACCAGGTAAAACATAAGGACTATACTGACCAACTCGAGGATCTTCAGGAATGAACCTAACGTTGAGCGATGAACCAGAGGCAGTACAGGGCACCGACGCCGGAATATGGTGTGATGATGCAATCGCTGTCGTTGGTTGATTGATGAAAGACGAAACCGATGGATTTATGTTCGGCTGCCACGGCGCGGGCGTTGTCGTTTTCACAACTGGCATATTCAATGACACGGGCGTTGATTGAAACGGTGCATGAGGTGCAACCCTCCAATTCGATGCACGATGGAATCCTGCTGCATGTCCGGTATTTATTGGAGAGATGACGTTGTCGAACGATTTCGAAACTCCACCTGGTTTGGTGGGTGAGATAACATGGTCTAACGGTTTCGAAATGGTGGCTTCCTGATGTGGTTGTGCTTCTTGGCTGGTAACTATAGTCACTGGAGTTATTTTTGAGCTGCTTAGCGTGGTGGTTCCATCCGATATCGGCACCGTTGATACGATCGCTCCACCGGTCTGCGATGTGACTCCAGTGGGAGCAATATTCCCAGTTGTGGTAGTCAGATTCGCTTGATGGCTGTCGATCCAATGTTGAACATCATCGTTGCTAGCGGTTGACCTGTGCACGCTCACTGCACTTGCTCTCGAACTCTTACTATCGTCATCCAGCTGAGCTTGAAGCAGCTTAAATTTCCGATCAAGAAACTCCTTCTCCAACTTCTTTTCTTCTTCCAAGCGCTGCATTTCTAATCGCAGCCTTGCTTCTCGCGCACTGGCTGTAGTCGATGTCGTTCTCACCGATGACGCCGCACGAGATGGTGGGCGACAGAGGGCACATTTGTAGCTCCGATCCTCTGCTGCTATGCTATCGCCAACACCAGCACATGAGAAATGGTACCATCGATTGCAGCCGTCACATTGCACCATCTTAGGTTCTGCTGTAGGGTAGGTGTACCAGTTATGGACATAGTGGTTCCCTATTTCGCCATACGGGATTACTTGAATGTTTTCACATTTTGGAAAATTTTGTGTGTTGTAGTAGTAAGATTTAAGATAAATCTTGATGTTTAAACATTCAAAAAGATTTAAAAAGTGAAAATTATCGAAATTTTCCGTATGGCCAAATAGGGAACCATTATGGCCATAACTGGTACACTTTCCCTATTCGGCCGATTGCAGGCGATGCACTGAGCATTAGATGGTGGATCAGATTGCATTTTGCACGGCTCTGGAGGTATTTCCGATAAGATATCAAATCTTAAAGTTTGTTGCTATAGGAGCGGACGACGTTTTCGGACCTCTTCAAGACAAACCCGTACTTGTGTTTCTGAGTTAGCTTTAAGCTGAAATATTTTTAATTTGTTATTCAATTCATGTGTTTTACAATATTAGATTAGCTTACATTTGATAGTCCTGCATGTATAATTCATCCGTCTCGTTTTTAGCAATCGTGTATTCCAATATCTGTGCTATAATTTTAATGCTTAGAATAACAAATTTATTTAGAAACAAAGTAGTCTTACTTACAATTGATTCACTTAGCATTTAACAAATTTAGAATTCAATAAGTTTAGGATAATAACGAATTTGGTATTTTGATAAACCGTGATAATGCACTTTCTGACTCGTAATAATACCAAGTATGACATTTCTCTCTCCTTGTCCTGTCGGTCGCAACCGCGGGTGGTGCTGAACCGCGGGTATCGAACTCACTGGTCCGGGTTGCCAACAACTGTATTTGGTAGAAACAGCAAAGAAAGTTCAATAATAATAGTAAAGTAATCGTTCTCATGATGCATTTGAAATTTTATTTCTATCTTCGCTCAATTTTAGATAAATAAAAATAAAAATAAAACATTTAGAAAAAATGCCATTTTTTCTCCCTTTTCAGCAATTAAGTAATATAAGATTGATTTTTTTTTGGATAAAAATCATTCGTTTGAATGTTTTAATGCTACTCTTTAAGAAAATGTTTTGAATTTTTAAGCTTTCATTCCATAAAAAAAGATTGGAAATCGGTTAAGTTGTTCAAAAGTTATGATTTTTTTTAAATATTAAAAATCTTATGCGCTGAGACCTGCAGTGTGTGCCGATAAAAAATGAATGATTTTTTATTTTCAAAAAAATATATCTCAAAAACTAAAAAACATACATCGCTGAAAATTTGACAGTAGACGTAGAATTTTCTGAACTTTCAAGAAAAAATTAGAACAGCAATATCCCCTTTGGTCCCGAGGCCTTCAAAACACGAAAAAACGGAAACTATTGAGTTTTTTCATGTAAAATACACACTTTTTGTGAAATTTTATATTTTTCCTGAGAAGTCAAAATCTTTAGCCTTCATTTCGTTCAAAAAGATTGAAAATCGGTTGAACGGTTCAAAAGTTATAATTTTTTTTTAAATAAATTTTTTTCAAAATCGCGTTTTTTCTGGTCACTCTATTTCGAAAATCGTCACCCTAATCAAAAAATCCAAAAATACGTGTATTCTTATTTCGGATAAGGAACAAAATAGCAAATTTTCACGGAATTCGGTGACCCACTAGATCGGTTTTTCATGGAATGGCTGTATATATATATATATATATATATATATATATATATATATATATATATATATATATATATATATATATTATATATATATATATATATATATATATATATATATATATATATATATATATATATATATATATATATATATATATATATATATATATATAATATATATATATATATATATATATATATATATATATATATATAATATATATATATATATATATATATATATATATATATATATATATATATATATATATATATATATATATATATATAATATATATATATATATATATATATATATATATATATATATATATATATATATATATTATATATATATATATATATATATATATATATATATATATATATATATATATTATATATATAATATATATATATATATATATATTATATATATAATATATATATATATATATATATATATATATATATAATATTATATATATATATTATATATATATATATATATATTATATATATATATATTATATATATATATATATATATATATATATATATATATATATATATATATATATATATATATATACATGTATAAAAATGTATACAAATGTAAGATTTCTCCTAATGTTTCCAAAACTCAACTAATAATATTCCCACATAAACCAAAAGCTCTTTTGTTTGAAAACTTCAAGTAGACATGTCGTCACGTTGAGAGGGGTTCCAATAAATTGGTCAGATGAAGTTAAATTTCTAAGGCTCATGCTAGATAAGAATTTAACTTTCAAAAATCACATTGAGGGCATTCAAGCCAAATGTAACAAATATGTAAAATGTCTCTATCCTTTTATTGATAGTAAATCAAAACTTTGTCTTAAGAACTAGCTTTTGATATTCAAACAAATTTTCAAGCCAACCATGTTGTACCAATACGGACTAGCTGTTGTAATACCAGGAAGAAAGCTCTGCAGAGGATTCAAAATAAAATTTTGATTATGATTCTGAAGCTTCCTCCCTGGTATAGTACCAATGAATTACATAGAATATACAATGTTGGAACATTGGAATAAACTTCAAATAAAATAATTAATAATTTCAGGCAAAAATCGTTACATTCTTCTTTTGCCACAATTATTTCGTTATATATTCAGGTTAAGTTAGGTTAAGTAAATTGAAAGCGTTTTTTTTTCTTATAAGGAGGTGAAATCAAATCACTTGTAAAAAATCTGAACTACTACGGCAAATAAAATGTAATATGTCGTTAACAAAATGTAATGAAGTCTGAAATTTGTTTTACCAAATTAGGATGATAGTGTTGTCTAATACAGAACACCTAGATATAAGACATGAATGTAATGTTTGGAATGATACTATAAAAATAAAAAAAAATAAAAATAATGAATTCAACAGTACGAATTGTACCTTCGTGCTGTGCGTACATGAATTCTCTCTGCTCTTGGAAGTTTTTTTTAACTACCTAAAGCAATAAAACAGTACTTCTTAGGGCTAAAAAATAGTAGTTTACGGAACAAGTTGTAGAATTATAATTTTTACAGCACGAGTTGTAAGTTTATCCTACGAGGCTTGCCGAGTAGGATAATTACGACGAGTGCTGTAAAAATCGAGTTCTGCAACGAGTCACGTACAACATTTTTTTTTGCAATTTCGTAGAAGACCACTTGAGGGTATCAGAAATCATATCGGAATGCATTCACCATCATTTTGCAATCTCTGAAAAATTGGTGTGTAATGATTAATTACACAACTAAAAACAGTTGCGTAATGAGTAAGCGTTGCGTAATGAATCATTGCATCACTGGTTCCAGTTCGGTAATGACCACTCTGCATACTTAAGTGCATGAAAGTAGGCCGTTTCATGACAGACTGGCGTGATGAAAAACAGCCTATTACGATGAGAAATTGCAAAAAAGTATTTTTCAGTGTTAAAATAAAAAACTTTTAGTATTTAGTACTTTTTTTCTACTAAATACTACCTTTACGATCCATGTTTGGACCCATGCCTTCGATTTTTCGTTGGACCCGTTAGCGAAAGCTATAGCGGTGGTAATTCTTCTTGGACACCGTCTTGGGAAAACAACCTCTTAAGAGCCAGTTCGCGAGAGCCGCAACCCCTTGTTGTATCGATGTTCTCTGATCAGGCTGAAATTTTCAGGGATTGTTCTACTATATAAAAGATGATGTTTTAATTTTAGATTTTTATATTAGGGGGAAGTGGGACAAAATGACCCCCAATCATTTCATGTCACTAAACATGCAAAATCACAAAAACTGATATAACTATAGTAAAACTGCACGGATTATGTTGAAATTTGGCATGACTACTCTACGTTATATAAACTTTAAGATAAGCATGGTATATGAATATTAAAAATACTTCAAATCGAAATAAACAAGTTTTTCATAAAAAAATTAGTGATTTTCAAATCGATTTTTTTCTTACCAACCGAACTAGGTCAGATTACTAAATATGACGTTTTGTAGGGCAACTCATGGGCTTTCTTTTGAGGTGTAATCCAGATATGCCGTTTCAAAAATTTTCGAAAAAAAAATTATTTTCGGGGTGGTGTTTGAACTTGAGCCATTTTGCGAGTACCGCAACCACCTTGCCTAGAGAGTAGAGTGTCCATTTCCCGGCCATTTTACTCGTCCCGGGATTCGGGACAAAAATCTATGCTTATCCCGGGAAATCCCGGGATCCCGGGATTTATCAAATTTTAAATGAAGCTAGCATTTTGGTTGAAATGGAAGTAAAAATTTAACAATACAACTTGTTTTTAATGAGATAAACAGATAATGTAACTTTTCAAAATAATATGTTAATTGCAGCAAATCACATTTCATATAAGACTTTCTTATTCTGATGAAGTAACCTAACAAAAATCAATGCTTAGCTTGACTAATTACGGATTTGCTATGGAATTTTTTTTTTTTCAAATTCTCTATAACACTTATGAATGGAAGTATGATTAAAACTTAAGTCATAATTTTAAAGCAATTTGCTTCAAACATTTAAAAAGTCATAACAACTTTAGAATAAAAGAAACGAACTGAAGTTTACTGCCGTAAATCGCAAGTCAGTCCCATCTGCATTTTGGTCAAAATTGAGTTGATATCAGTTTTCATTATATCTTCTAATGATCTTTCAGCTGCTCTAACGAGAAATCCTTTTTTTTTCAGTAAAATTAGGAAAATTGGCCCATAATGAAAAGTAAACGCATGTCAATCCCACTGCAGATTTTCGCATCGTGTTACACAAAAACGAATCGTTATTTTGTCGGTTCAGACAGACTACATGGTTTTTTGACGTTGTAAATATACTTGAAAAACTCCATCAATTCTGGATTTTTCGATGTTATTTTGATTTTGATGCATCATCAAATAGATGAGATCTATTATCACAGCAAATAATGCGTATATTTTAGTACACCCCAACCTCTTTTTACGACCGTTATCGGGGGGTCGTAAAAAAAATCGGTCGTAAAAAAAATCAGGGTAATAATTATGTTTTTGAAAAATGCAACGTCTAGATGCGGAAATACTGATTCGAGATATTCTGCAAAGTTGAAGCATGGGTTGAGAACTTTCCAAAATGGCCGTTCAAGTTTCCATATTTTGGTAATAGATGGCAACACTGCTCGATTGTTATCAAAAGAGCCAATTTTATGGGGGTGTGATATGCAAATACTAAAAATTTTTGAAGATAACGAATGTTCACCAAAGTTGAAGGAAGTGTTGCGTGCCATACAGTCGGCCGAATCACAAATGTTAATGTGGCTGGCAACACTGTTTAAGAAGAATAAAGTAAAGATCAAAACCATCAAACTTGAGCGGAACAGAAAAATATAATGCTTAGCAACATAGCAATACTCTTCAACTGTAGTCCAGTTTTTCATGAAGGGTTCAAAATTTTTTTCGTAGCTGGCAACACTGGTTAAGTGAAATTGCGCCAACAGGCAGTACAAGTGTGCATGCAACTATTGTTTTGCGGATATCTCAGGATCCTGACCACTTAGAAAGATGGCGTCTTCGGCAAAGTTGTTCAGTAGCTCAAGCGCTATCATTATTCTAGCCAAGAGATTCGAGATTTTGCCACCAGGCAGCGCTAGTGAGCATAGAATTTTTGTTTTCCGGATAGCTCAGGATCCTGACCACTTAGAAAGGTGGCGTCTTCGGCAAAGTTGTTCAGTAGCTCAAGGACTATCATTATAAAAGTTATGAGATTCAAAATTTTGCCACCAGGCGGCGCTAGTGAGCATGAAACTTTTGTTTTGCGGATATCTCAGAATCCTGGCCACTTAGAAAGATGGCGTCTTCGGCAAAGTTGTTCATTAGCTCAAGCGCTATCATTGTAAAAGTTATGAGATTCGAAATTTTGCCACCAGGCGGCGATGGTGAGCATAGAATTGTTGTTTTGCGGATAGCTCGGGATCCTGGCCACTTAGAAAGATGGCGTCTTCGGCAAAGTTGTTCAGTAGCTCAAGGACTATCATTATTCTAACCAAAAGATTAGAAATTTTGCCACCAGGCGGCGCTAGTGAGCATGAAACTTTTGTTTTGCGGATATCTCAGAATCCTGGCCACTTAGAAAGATGGCGTCTTCGGCAAAGTTGTTCATTAGCTCAAGCGCTATCATTGTAAAAGTTATGAGATTCGAAATTTTGCCACCAGGCTGCGATATTGAGCATAGAATTGTTGTTTTGCGGATAGCTCAGGATCCTGGCCACTTAGAAAGATGGCTGTAGTTATTTGAGAATATTTTCTCAAAACGTCTTTGCGAGCCAAAATTAGACCAATAACTGAATGTAACTTGTTTCTTGGTTTCTAACCAGTTTTTCCAAGCCTGCTTATTATTAGATGATGTCTGAACAGATTATTTGAATACACTTCCATTACTTCCTTACATTACTCCCTGTATCTACTCCTTCATTCAAGAAGTATTAAATTAGTGTTTCTTTTCATTGGCGATAAAACATATATATAAATATATATATTTTTTAACGATATTTATTAGCTCTATTCATATTTAACAGGTTTAAAATTCTTAACTATTTTTTTTATTTATCCGAATATTGTATAAAGTAACATGTCCTTAAACTTGGAAGGTTTCTTCGATGCACGATTTGGCCTTCTTTGTACATCCTCTAGTATGGGGCATTGCTCTTGATGATCACTCGATTTTGAACAACTTTCATGGGAGTTCGTGATTAAACCTTCTGGTACCCTTTTAGCATCCTGAACGTTCCTAGAAAACTGAATACCACGGTCGCTACAAACAACTATTTTGGCTCCATCTCTAGCAATAACAATGTACTTTTCAGAACTGAACGTGGGGTCACTTTTACATCGTTTGGATCTGCATAATACCACAGTATCGCCAACCACTATATCCGAAGGCTTTGCTCCTCGCTTCTCGTCTGCATATTGCTTGCTTTCCAACTTTGACATAGCATCTTTTTCTCGTATTTCCGACCGATCCAGATTATTTTCATGTTCGTTCCAAAGATGAGGAAATGTACCACGGAATTTCCAGCCTACTAAAAGCTCGAAAGGAGTTACCCCTAGACGAGATAACGGCCTTACTTTGTTGTGCATATGTACGTATCGGTCCAGAGCGGATTTCCAATTTGCTTTATCGATTCTTGCTGCCGCAAGCGCTTCCTTGATTCCTCTATTTTGCCTTTCTATTGCTCCGTTTGATTGGGGACTCAGGGGAATAGATTTCCATACTTTCACACCTTTGTCCTCCCATGTCTTGATAAATTTCTCACTTTGAAATGGGGGCCATTATCACTCTGAATGGCCAATGGGTATCCCCATAGTTCAAAAATTCGACTCAAAGCTAGATTAGTAGCATCGGCATCAATTGTTCTCATTTCGACAACGTAGAGATATCGCGAATAAGTATCGACTACTACTAAGAACTCTCCATATCCAAAGTCCTTGTCCGTGAAAAAATCAATTTGAAGAATCTCCCATGGCCCGTGTGGAAGAGTTCGACTGGACAATGGAATTGGCGGGTTTTTATGCGATAAAAGAAGACATGTTTCACACTTTTTAACATACTCGTCTGCTTCCTTGGCCAACCCTGGCCACCAGAAGTATTCACGAAGAATACGTTTCACAGAAAGTGCTCCCATATGGCCTTCATGAGCAGATTTCACTGCTTTGCCGCGTAGCTTTCTTGGAAGAATGATTTTACTGTCTTTGAATACCAGAGGACCTAACAATCTAAGGTTCTTGGCCTCGGACTCAAATCTTCGCAATCCTTGTTCCCATTGTCCGGAAGTTAAGGCGTTTCTTACTTTTTGGAGTTCTTCATCTATTTCAGCTTCGATTGTAATTTCGTCCCATGTGATTTCCATCATGCCCACGTCAAGAAAGTAAAGTAAATGTTTCTCATGCGTTTCATCGAACGATTCTGATGGCACAGGTTGAATCTAATAATAAATGCAAAAACATATTCTAAAATAATTTATCTTTTTATGAAAAATACGAAAATTACCAATCTTGAAACTGCGTCTGCAATATTCATGTTTCCAGGGACTCTTTTAACGTTGAAATCGTATGTTTGTAGGCGCAAAGCCCATGCTTCAGCTCGAGATACAGCTCGTTTTCCAATTCTGTGTTGCCCGTTAAATATAAATTCATTTGCTTCAGCGTCAGTCCTTACAGTGAAAAACTTACTGGTGAGGTATATTGAAAACTTCTCAATTCCCCACACGATTGCCAACGCCTCTTTATGTGTATGTGGATATCTTTGTTCAGTTTCCGAAAGAGCTTTAGAAGAACACGCAATGATCCTTGCTTTGTATGAACTATCATACTGGACCAAGACGGCCCCCAGTGCATACGGGGACGCATCAACATATAACTCGGTTTCATCGTCCCGACTGTAATATCCTAGAACTTCGATCGCCTTTAATGCCTGATCTTTGAGATAGTTGAATTCAAATTCTAAATTTGTATCCCAATAAAACTGGTCAGACTTCACCAAATCTCTCAGATTTTTAGTTTTGTCTGCCCTATGGTATATGAACTTCTCAACAAATGTAATCAGACCAAGGAAGCTTTTCACTTCTGCCAAAGACTGCGGCCTTCGAAAGCCCTTGATTGCACTAACTTTCTCTGATTCTATGCTCCAGCCTTCTGATGATAAAGTAAACCCAAGCAAATCCACTGAAGCCTGTGAAATTTTCGATTTTTGCTGATTTATCTTGACATTGTGATTTTCAAACCGATGCATAACTGAAATTGGAAAATATACTCAAAACTCTGTGTGGCTTACGTAAAACAATAATGAATTTACCCTCACGAAGATTTGCGTCATGTTCTTCTTTAGTATCGCCGAAAATTAGCACGTCATCTAAATAATTAACCACCCCTTTGCAGCCAGCAAGGATGTCTGTTTGCATTATCTCCTGAAAAATATCAGGAGCGTTGCATAGCCCGAAGGGTAGTCGGCAGTAACGGTACATAGTATCACCAGCGAAAAAATTGGTCAAGTGACGGGAATCTTCGGCCAGCGGTACGTGATGGAATGCGCTTGAAAGATCAATGGTCGAAAAAAATTTTGCACCATGAAGTTCCATCAGGATTGACTCGAATGTTGGCATTTTGAAAGGTGTACGAAATATGCATTTGTTAGGCCCACGAAGATCGATCACTAGACGAATATCGGCCTTTCCTTTTGGAACTACCAACAAGGAGGAACAGAACGATCGGTCCATAGATTCAGTCACTTTTTCAATAATACCTGCGTAATGAAACATGAATGTATGATAACTACAGATATAGCTAAGAAGGCGTAACAGAACAAGCAGTCCATGAATTCATCAGTAATACCTGAAGATAAAAGTTCCTGCAGCATGTGTTTTGTCCTATCCTTGAACGCTGGTGGAATATGCGTAAATATGTTCCGAGCTGGAGCAATTTCTTTGTTATAATGTAGACGAACTGGTGCGATATTGAACATTGGAAACTTCTCTGATGACACGGAACGAATATAAGGTGCATAAAGCTCGCATGGCCATGCTAGATCATCTGTATCTCGAATCGGAACGTTGAGTCCAACTGCCAGAACACTATATCTTGATGCTGTGTTGAAACCCAACAGCGATCTGATTTCATTCACTACGTAAAACTTCTCCATCGACACTGGACGATCATCCGATATGAATAAGATAGCACTGAACGTAGCTATAACTTCGATATTGCTGCTTGAAGCATATGCCTTTAGAGGTTTATCCGTTGCATATTTTAAATTATAAATATTCTCTGGATTAGAGAGTATAAGATCGAAGAAATTTTTCGTAATGGTGTTGACCTGGGCGCCTGAGTCAATGAAGAATAGAATTTCCACACCTGCCACGCTAGCTTGAATCAATGCTTCGTTTTCAGATTGGGGTTTGTTTGAAGATATATCAATTTTACCGACATTGAACGGGACTTTGTTTAAACCTTTTTCGTTGATTGCTGAATAATTATAACTGTTCTTGGAAATGTGATACGCCTCGATATGGGTTGTTGCAGCTACGATTGTCTTGCAGTCCTGCAAACCAAAATCATGTTTTATTGTACAACTAGTTCATTTGCATTTATTTTATTTTATTAATCATGATATAAAATTTCATTGCTGCTATTATTTACAAAAGCTTTTTTTTATCAAATTCAAGTAATTTAAGCAATTCTAGAGTAACAACAAAAGTCAAATATTTATAGCATTTAAAACGAATTACTCATCATTAGCTGAATCCAGTACCTGTGTTGATTCCTGTGGTTGGTCCTCCACCTTCGAAATGATCGCTACTTTTCGTGACGGTTGTTCATCAGTATTGTCACTTGAGCGTTTCTGTCCTGTCCGACCTTGAACCAATTGTTCCGTGCAAGCACGTGCAATATGCCCCATTCGATTACATATTCGGCACACTCTGTCAGCTAGGGGACATTGCAGCGAAGAGTGGTAAACGCTCCGACATCTCCAACAGAATTTCGTTCGCGGGGAGCCCTGACCGCGTGACTCAAATCGTCCTCTTCCATTGCCACGAAAGTGTCGATTACTGCCTGTTTGTCTTTGCTGACCATAATATTTCTGAGCAGAGTTTGTTCCTTGATGTGAAACTGCCGCAACTACAGCGGGTTGGACCGGTACGGCCGATTTTTGCTTACGTTGAAATTCTTCCTCGTTGAATTTTTCTATCTCGCTATCTCGAACCATATCTATGAGATCTTTCATTGATCCTTGCTTGGTCCAGTTTCGATATGCCAGTGCACGCACAGTACTGTCATTGGTGCCTTTCGTAATTGTCCTCGCAATCGCTTCCATCTCTTCATCGCTGGTGTACTCACATAACTTGGCTGCGACACCGATTCGCCGCACGAACTGTATGTTTCCTTCGTTTGATAATTGGCTCAAGTTCATCAATTTGCTTCTCTGTGATAGTAAGTACGCTCTTGATCCATAATAGTTGTCTAAGCGAGCGATGGCGTTCGAGTAGGGAAATACCATTTCATCAGGCATGCCCGGAGCTGAAACTGTTCCATTGAAGATTTCCAACAGTCCTGCGCCTGCCTTGATTTTAAAAATTCCCATCTTCATGTGCTCATCCGTCGTGTTGATTAAATTCAACGATGTTTCCAAAATGTCCTTCCAGCGTAGGTATGCTTGCTTGTCAACTTCGAATTCTCCATCGGACGGCTTACATTCCGGAACACTCAGCGTACTTAATGAAAGATTATTCATAGAGGCCATCATCATCGACTCGCATGTAGCAGTCTGCCGCTCGGTGCGTATTTCACTGGATTGTGCCGCCGGACTATGCTCACCGAATTCCGACACAGAAGATGTAGCGAGATTCACGTTATTGGCCATCTCTTGAAGTTGTGCCCTGAGTGATGCGTTTTCTGCTCTCGACGCTTCTAGTTCTTTCTGGAGCCTTTTTTTCGATGCCGTTTTTTCACCTGCCTCAGCCACCTTTTTTTGAAGCCGTATGCTGGTCACTACATAAATTCAAAATCATATATATATATATATATATATTTTTTTTTCTCCAATTAATCTTGAAATGCTTACCCATTTCTCTTCAATTTTCTAGTTTCCATGATCCAATATTGAAATTAATTTATCTTAAATCAGATCTTCAGATTTTTTTTTTCGCTTATGTACAGCCTTAACAACTGAATGCCTGAAGTGATTTTTTTTCGTATGCGCATACTATGTTACGTTTCCAAGAGACAGGAAAACAAACCATATATCAAAACGACGCGAAGCGTCGCCTCAGCAGTTTACACTGAATGAAATACATTGTCGTATTTATCACGTATTGCCAATTGACAATTTGTTCACTTGTTCTTTTATATATCTACAATTAATATCATGTATTTTTTTTTAGTATTATGAATAAAATGAAATTTGCAACGATCTTGCAACAACAGATTATTTTTGAGGCTTTTCTTAAACAATGACATCAAATTCTTATTTTTCTTTTTTTTTTTTTTTTTGAGAAACGTGAATCACTTTTTAGTTCAGTGTGCAACAAAAGCTCTTTATTTTTTTTCAGGCCAAGTTTGTTATTTCTATGGAAACCTCTAGAAGCTCTGTTTAATTTGCTCATTGATTCAACATTTTATTTTCTGTCCGCATTCAAGCTATTTTCGACTGCCATCGGAAGCCATTTTTTTTAGATTTCTGCCCATTTCCGTCAGAATCTATTTTGCGGTTCTCTGCCTTTGTCCATCAGAGACCATAATATTTTCGCGAATTTCCGCCTATTTCCATCGGAAATCGCTCATTCGTCTCCGCCCATGTCCGTCGGAGACTACTTTTTTTTATATGTACAATTTTGAGTTTCTGCCTTTGGCAATCAGAAAACTCACTTTTTTCTTATTTTACTCTACTGACTGCGCCAATGTAGTTATTTGAGAATATTTTCTCAAAACGTCTTTGCGAGCCAAAATTAGACCAATAACTGAATGTAGCTTGTTTCTTGGTTTCTAACCAGTTTTTCCAAGCCTGCTTATTATTAGATGATGTCTGAACAGATTATTTGAATACACTTCCATTACTTCCTTACAATGGCGTCTTCGGCAAAGTTGTTCAGTAGCTCAAGGACTATCATTATAAAAGTTATGAGATTCAAAATTTTGCCACCAGGCGGTGCTAGTGAGCATGAAACTTTTGTTTTGCGGATATCTCAGAATCCTGGCCACTTAGAAAGATGGCGTCTTCGGCAAAATTGTTCAGTAGCTCAAGCGGTATCATTATAAAAGCTATTAGATTCAAAATTTTGCCACCAGGCGGCGCTAGTGAGCATGAATTTTTGTTTTGCGACTATCTTAAGATCCTAACCACTTAGAAAGATGGCGCCTTCGGCAAAGTTGTTCAGTAGCTCAAGGACTATCATTATAAAAGTTATGAGATTCAAAATTTTGCCACCAGGCGGCGCTAGTGTGCATGAAATTTTTGTTTTGCGGATAGCTCAGGATCCTAACCACTTAGAAAGATGGCGCCTTCGGCAAAGTTGTTCAGTAGCTCAAGGACTATCATTATAAAAGTAATGAGATTCAAAATTTTGCCACCAGGCGGCGCTAGTGAGCATGAAACTTTTGTTTTGCGGATATCTCAGAATCCTGGCCACTTTGGAAGATGGCGTCTTCGGCAAAGTTGTTCAATAGCCCAAGGACTATCATTATAAACGCTATGAGATTCAAAATTTTGTCACTAGGCGGCGCTAGTGAGCATAGAATTTTTGTTTTGCGGATATCTCAGGATCCTTATCACTAAGAAAGATGAAGTCCTCGGTAAACTTGTTGAGTAGCTCAACTTTGCCCAAGACGCCATGTCTATGTAGTCAGGATCCTGATATATCCGCAAAATAAAAGTTTCATGCTCACTAGCGCCGCCTGGTGGCAAAATTTTGAATCTCATAGCGCCGATAGTCCTTGAGCTGATGTACAACTTTGCCCAAGACGCCACCTTTTTGAATAGTCATAATCAAGAGCTATCCGCAAAACAAAAATTATATGCTCACTAGCGCCGCCTGGTGGCGGTATTTGAAATCTCATAGCTTTTATAATGATAGTCCTTGAGCAACTGAACAACTCTGCCGAAGACGCTATCTTTCTAAGTGGTCAGGATCCGGAGCTATTCGCAAAACAAAAGTTCTATGCTCACTAGCGCCGCCTGGTGGCGGAATTTTGAATCTCATAACTTTTATAATGATAGAGCTTGAGCTACTGAACAACTTTGCCGAAGCCGACATCTTTCTAAGTGGCTAGGATCCTTAGATAACCGCAAAACAAAAGTTTCATGCTCACTAGCGCTGCCTGGAGGCAAACTCTAAAATCTCTTAGCTATAATAATGATAGTCTCTGAGATACTGAACAACTTTGCCGAAGACGCCATCTTTCTAATTGGCCAGGATCCTGAGTTATCCAGAAAACAAAAATTCTATGCTCACTAGCGCCGCCTGGTGGCAAAATTTTGAATCTCATAGCTTTTATTATGATACCGTTTGAGCTACTTAACAACTTTGTCGAAGACGCCATCTCTCTAAGTGGTCTGGATCCTGAGATATCCGCAAAACAAAATTTTTATGCTCACTAGCGCCGTCTGGTGGCAAAATTTTAAATCTCGTAGCTTTAATAATGATAGCCCTTGAGCTACTGAACAACTTTGCCGAAGACGCCATCTTTCTAAGTGGTCAGGAAAGCACAAACAAAAGTTCTATGCTCACTAGCGCCGCCTGGTGGCGGAATTTTGAATCTCTCAACTTTTATAATGATAGCGCTTGAGCTACTGAACAACTGTGCCGAAAGCTCCATCTTTCTAAGTGGCCAGGATCCTAAGATAACCGAAAACAAAAGTTTCATGCTCACTAGCACCGCCTGGTGACAAAATTTTGAATCTCATAGCTTTATAATGATAGTCCTTGAGCTACTGAACAACTTTGCCGAAGACGTCATCTTTCTAAGTGGTCAGGATCCTGAGCTATCCGCAAAACAAAAATTGTATGCTCACTAGCGCCGCCTGGTGGCAAAATTTCTAATCTTTTGGTTAGAATAATGATAGTCCTTGAGCTACTGAACAACTTTGCGGAAGACGCCATCTTTCTAAGTGGCCAGGATCCTGAGCTATCCGCAAAACAAAAATTCTATGCTCACTAGCGCCGCCTGGTGGCAAAATTCCGAATCTCTTGGCTAGAATAATGATAGTCCTTGAGCTACTGAACAACTTTGCCGAAGACGCCATCTTTCTAAGTGGCCAGGATCCTGAGCTACCTGCAAAAAAAAAATTCTATGCTCACTAGCGCCGCCTGACGGCAAAATTTCGAATCTCATAACTTTTATAATGATATCGCTTGAGCTACTGAACAACTTTGCCGAAGACGCCATCTTTCTAAGTGGCCAGGATCCTGAGCTATCCGGAAAACAAAAGTTTCATGCTCACTAGCGCCGCCTGGTGGCAAAATTTTGAACCTCATAGCGTTTATAATGATAGCGCTTGAGCTACTGAACAACTTTGTCGAAGACGCCATCTCTCTAAGTGGTCAGGATCCTGAGCTATCGAGAAAACAAACATGCTATGCTCACTAGCGCCGCCTGGTGGCAAAATTCCGAATCTCTTGGCTAGAATAATGATAGTCCTTGAGCTACTGAACAACCTTGCCGAAGACGCCATCTTTCTAAGTGGCCAGGATCCTGAGCTATCGGGAAAACAAAAATTCTATGCTCACTAGCGCCGCCTGGTGGCAAAATTCCGAATCTCTTGGCTAGAATAATGATAGTCCTTGAGCTACTGAACAACCTTGCCGAAGACGCCATCTTTTTAAGTGGTCAGGATCCTGAGCTATCGGGAAAACAAAAATTCTATGCTCACTAGCGCCGCCTTGTGTCAAAATTTTGAACCTCAGCGTTTATAATGATAGCGCTTGAGCTACTGAACAACTTTGCCGAAGACGCCATCTTTCTAAGTAACCAGGATCCTGAGCTATCCAGAAAACAAAAGTTTCATGCTCACTAGCGCAGCCTGGTGGCAAAATTTTGAACCTCATAGCGTTTATAATGATAGCGCTTGAGCTACTGAACAACTTTGTCGAAGACGCCATCTCTCTAAGTGGTCAGGATCCTGAGCTATCGGGAAAACAAAAATTCTATGCTCACTAGCGCCGCCTGGTGGCAAAATTCCGAATCTCTTGGCTAGAATAATGATAGTCCTTGAGCTACTGAACAACTTTGCCGAAGACGCCATCTTTCTAAGTGGCCAGGATCCTGAGCTACCTGCAAAAAAAAAATTCTATGCTCACTAGCGCCGCCTGATGGCAAAATTTCGAATCTCATAACTTTTATAATGATATCGCTTGAGCTACTGAACAACTTTGCCGAAGACGCCATCTTTCTAAGTGGCCAGGATCCTGAGCTATCCGGAAAACAAAAGTTTCATGCTCACTAGCGCCGCCTGGTGGCAAAATTTTGAACCTCATAGCGTTTATAATGATAGCGCTTGAGCTACTGAACAACTTTGTCGAAGACGCCATCTCTCTAAGTGGTCAGGATCCTGAGCTATCGAGAAAACAAACATGCTATGCTCACTAGCGCCGCCTGGTGGCAAAATTCCGAATCTCTTGGCTAGAATAATGATAGTCCTTGAGCTACTGAACAACCTTGCCGAAGACGCCATCTTTCTAAGTGGCCAGGATCCTGAGCTATCGGGAAAACAAAAATTCTATGCTCACTAGCGCCGCCTGGTGGCAAAATTCCGAATCTCTTGGCTAGAATAATGATAGTCCTTGAGCTACTGAACAACCTTGCCGAAGACGCCATCTTTTTAAGTGGTCAGGATCCTGAGCTATCGGGAAAACAAAAATTCTATGCTCACTAGCGCCGCCTGGTGGCAAAATTCCGAATCTCTTGGCTAGAACAATGATAGTCCTTGAGCTACTGAACAACCTTGCTGAAGACGCCATCTTTCTAAGTGGCCAGGATCCTGAGCTACCTGCAAAAAAAAATCTATGCTCACTAGCGCCGCCTGGTGGCAAAATTTCGAATCTCATAACTTTTATAATGATAGCGCTGAACAACTTTGCCGAAGGCGCCATCTTTCTAAGTGGCCAGGATCCTGAGATATCCGCAAAACAAAAGTTTCATGCTCACTAGCGCCGCCTTGTGGCAAAATTTTGAACCTCATAGCGTTTATAATGATAGCGCTTGTGCTACTGAACAACTTTGTCGAAGACGCCATCTTTCTAAGTGGCCAGGATCCTGAGCTACCTGCAAAAAAAAAAATCTATGCTCACTAGCGCCGCCTGGTGGCAAAATTTCGAATCTCATAACTTTTATAATGATAGCGCTGAACAACTTTGCCGAAGGCGCCATCTTTCTAAGTGGCCAGGATCCTGAGATATCCGCAAAACAAAAGTTTCATGCTCACTAGCGCCGCCTTGTGGCAAAATTTTGAACCTCATAGCGTTTATAATGATAGCGCTTGTGCTACTGAACAACTTTGTCGAAGACGCCATCTCTCTAAGTGGTCAGGATCCTGAGCTATCGAGAAAACAAACATGCTATGCTCACTAGCGCCGCCTGGTGGCAAAATTCCGAATCTCTTGGCTAGAATAATGATAGTCCTTGAGCTACTGAACAACCTTGCCGAAAACGCCATCTTTCTAAGTGGCCAGGATCCTGAGCTACCTGCAAAAAAAAACTATGCTCACTAGCGCCGCCTGGTGGCAAAATTTCGAATCTCATAACTTTTATAATGATAGCGCTTGAGCTACTGAACAACTTTGCCGAAGACACCATCTTTCTAAGTGGCCAGGATCCTGAGCTACCTGCAAAAAAAATTCTATGCTCACTAGCGCCGCCTGGTAGCAAAATTTCGAATCTCATAACTTTTATAATGATAGCGCTTGAGCTACTGAACAACTTTGCCGAAGGCGCCATCTTTCTAAGTGGCCAGGATCCTGAGATATCTGCAAAATAAAAGTTTCATGCTCACTAGCGCCGCCTGGTGGCAAAATTTTGAACTTCATAGCGTTTATAATGATAGTCCTTGAGCTACTGAACAACTTTGTCGAAGACGCCATCTCTCTAAGTGGTCAGGATCCTGAGCTATCCGCAAAACAAAAGTTCTATGCACACTAGCGCCGCCTAGTGGCAGAATTCCGCAATTGAATGACCGCCACATGTTAGCCCTTGAACTACTGAACAATTTTGCTGAACATCATGATCCTCTATTTTGAATACTTTTCAAGATAATGATCATTTATAAAAACGGTCGTTAATCTGAATTTCGGTCGTAAAAAAGTGGTCGGAAAAAGAACCGTCGGTAAAAAAACGGTCGTAAAAAGAGGTTGGAGTGTATTTCGAATTCCTGGAGTACGTTTTACTGAAACCATTAAAAATCACTTGGTTCAGTCTGTCTGAACACCGACCATTTGGTCATCTTTATATTTTTCTTGGAGAGGTAATGGAGTGAAAAGCAAATAATGAAAGTTTCATTTAGATCGAAACATATTCCAACCTCCTGGAATTTTTAGAACATTTGTATGGACAATGAGATTGAAAACTTCTTAGTCAATTTTCTCAATGCCTAATTTTCACAGATGGATCTGACTTGCGATTTGCGGCAGTTTAGGTGTACTTTCAAATTTGTTATCTCAGCATAGGCTTATAAGAACAACTAATGTTGAAAAGAAAAGCATTAAAACTTTGCAACTAGACAAATAAAAATATGTGTTTCTTACTTGGTAAATTAATCCTTTCATGAAAATAATTACTCGTTTATTCTCTTTTTCATTATGCTATTCTACTTTATCAAATAAGGTTGATAGTGAGGAAAAATGTCATTGTTTTTCATTGAAATTTAGTGGTTTTCCTCGTATTCTACGTACATTTCGGGAATCCCGGGAATCCCGGGATGTCAGAAATAAAATCCCGGGAAACGGGAAATCCCGAAATTTGTCAAATCCCGGGATTTTTTGTCTCGGGATGTCCCGGGATGGACACTCTACTAGAGAGGTTGTATTGATCTTCTCCGATCGAGCTGAAATTCAGAGGAATTGTTCTCCTATATGAAAGAAGAAATTTCGCAAAATTTCAGATTTTTGTATTAGGGGGAAGTGGTACAAAACAACCACCAATGATTTAATATATAAAATATACAAAATCAATTAAACTGCTATAGTAAAAATGCAAGAATTTGTGTAAAATTTGGCATGTTTACTTTATGTTATATGAAATTCAAAATAAGCATGGTTCTTCTTCTTCTTCTTTCTGGCATTACGTCCCCACTGGGACAGAGCCTGCTTCTCAGCTTAGTGTTCTTATGAGCACTTCCACAGTTATTAACTGAGAGCTTACTGTGCCAATGACCATTTTTGCATGCGTATATCGTGTGGCAGGTACGATGATACTCTATGCCCTGGGAAGTCGAGAAAATTTCCAACCCGAAAAGATCCTCGACCGGTGGGATTCGAACCCACGACCCTCAGCATGGTCTTGCTGAATAGCTGCGCGTTTACCGCTACGGCTATCTGGGCCCCCGCAAAAAAATAAGCATGGTATTTGGATTAAAAAAAATGTTACAAATCGAAAAAAAACCTGTTTTTTATATTTTTGTTTTTCAAATCGACTTTTTTTTTGTCAACTGAACTAGGTTAAAAAAAAAACTAAATAAGAAGGAGCTTTCATTCGCGGTGTACCGTAGTGAATCAAAATTCGGACGGTACCAATATTCGGACACTCTGATAATATTTACCAATAAAATGCTAAATTGAAGGTTAATATGTTTATTTTATATTTTTTTTGTTATAAACATGATTGATCATTTTACACGCATTTTATTATTATTGATAAATAATTAACAAAAATTAAAACGTTACTCCAGACGAACTTCTATTCTCCGTTGTGAACTTAATGATAGTGCCGACGAATACACCCACAACATTTATACAACTATATTAAATGAAAAATATGCTGTTTTTTGTAGTTGTTACGACGTATTGGCCTTCCGGAGGTCTTATTAATGTCCCCGATGAGATCAGCTCAAAGCTATAAATTTATTGGTTAGAGATATTCGTATAGCAGATTTTTGTTACATGCATTTAGTCTCTTACTAGGCAAACAAATTCAAATTTTTAAATTTAATATAGTGTAATTCAGGGCGCGATCTGTAATTATTTAGTTTTAATAGAGATATAGTAATAATATAAAGATTATAATTCACATAATGAACGATTTTGCATCCACATCGATCTATCAACAGTGACAAGGTATTTTTATCAATTCTCATTAGTTTTTCCCCCAGTCATGCGCATGGGTGGTATCTATTCGTTCGAGTTACGTTTCGATGGAGGCAATCGTCGCAACAGTAGTGATTGTAACATAATAATGTACAAAGTTATAGTTTAAAAGTTTAGTGACACCACATTGCAAAAATATGCTGTAAATACAGTTTAAAATAGTAAAAAAAGGCTGTCCGGAATTGGAGCCAAATGTTTTTTAATCCGGACATTGTATTGGAATCGTATGTTTCGATGCCGTAAGTACACAATTTTCAAATAAAACTGAAATAATACTTTGAACATCATCAACACATGAGTAATATGTAATAAGAGCAGTACTGTGCGTCGTTTAATGCGGATTCATTGAACCAATCAGTGATGATTGCAGTTCAAACCACCAACATGTCTGTCCAAACAACTAAATCACAAACATTGCTTATTTTTGTATTTTTAAACGAATACAAAGCACATGCATTCTACTTCTTATTTAAGGATTGATATATTTAGTTAATTTTGAAAAGCTATGCATGGTTCAATTTTACAATTTCATGTTAAAACATAGTTGTTCGGATTTTGATTTGAAAAATATCCGGATTTATAGCCATGATTTGCTACATTTTTCGTTGTAGTGTTTGAACTTAGTCAGGTAACCAAGTTACGATAAGCAAAATTCAAAGCTTGTTAACTAACTCATAATAATCTATAGTTTTGAAGGTGTGTTTATTACTATTCAAAAAGAAACCCATTTGGCAGAACTACACTTTTCATAAGAGAAAAGTGGGTCAAAATGACCCCCAATATTTGAGTGTCGAAAAATACACAAAATCACAAGAACTATTGTAACGTTTAAACGGATTTTACTGAAAAATATGTTTTTTTTTTATAAAAATACACCATTCTTGTGGAAAAATGCAATTTTCGAGAAATTTGCAAAGTAAAGGTCAAAATTCCATTCAAGATATAAACAGTACATTGTCTCATAGCAGCCATGTGTGCAATCAGTCTAAACTAAGCTAAACTCCATTATTTACCAATTAATCTCTAGCAATCATACCATCATATAAGGTATACACATATATGTGGCCCTCCCAATCAAACCCATCAAAACATTACCCAAATTAAAAAAAAATACGGTAGTTGATTCCCAACCAAACAGCGTGAGTAGAAACAACGCTTACTACTGAACCGCCGGGCCTGCTAAAACATTGGTACAATGCCCTTTTGTTTTCCACATCATCACTTGCAAGGAAGTGACATTTCTTTCAGATATGGCAGCAGCAACACGGTATGATATAATCGGTATTACAACTACCGACAAGAGGCCTTTATACGCTGCTCGTATCGTCCGGATTTTGATTCACCACGGTACACCGCAAATGAAAACTTCATATTTAGTTTTTTGACCAAAAATAAGTCGATTTGAAAAAGAAACTAATTTTTCAAAATAACAGGTTTTTCTCGATTTGAACAGGTTTATCCAAATACAATGTCCATTTTGAAGTTCATATAACATAAAGTAAACATGCCAAATTTCATACAAATTCGTGCATTTTTACTATAGCTATAGCAGTTTAATTGATTTTGTATTTTTTATATATTAAATCATTGGTGGTTGTTTTGTACCACTTCCCCCTAATACAAAAATCTGAAATTTTGCAAAATATCTTCTTTCATATAGGAAAACAACTCCTGTAAATTTCAGCTCGATCGGAGAACATCAATACAACCTCTCTAGGCAAGGTGGTTGCGGTACTCGCAAAATGGCTCAAGTTCAAACACCAGCCCGAAAAAAAATTTTTTTTCGAAAATTTTTGAAACGGCATATCTGGATTACACCTCAATTGAAAGTCCATGAGTTGCCCTACAAAACGTCATATTTAGTTTTTTGACCTAGTTCGGTTGGTAAGAAAAAAATCGATTTGAATATCACTAAATTTTATATGAAAAACTTGTTTTTCTCGATTTGAAGTACTTTTAAAATGCATATACCATGCTTATCTTAAAGTTTATATAACGTAGAGTAATCATGCCAAATTTCAACATAATCCGTGCAGTTTTACTATAGTTATATCAGTTTTTGTGATTTTGCATGTTTAGTGACATGAAATCATTGGGGGTTATTTTGTCCCCCTAATATAAAAATCTAAAATTTTGCAAAACATCATCTTTTATATAGTAGAACAATCCCTGAAATTTTCAGCCTGATCGGAGAACATCAATACAACTTCCCTTGGAAAGGGGGTTGCGGTTCTCGCGAACTGGCTCTTAAAAAGTCTCGTCTTTTTTCGTTTATTCACTAAACATGGTTGCAACTACAAACAAAAGGAAGGGTGAATCTGAAGATCTCTGAATTCACAACATCCTTCCAAAAAAGTGGGGTTTAAACGTGGCAAGAATGGAAGAAATGACGTTTCTTCAGAATGCATACTTCCAAGGGTGAAATGGATAATGTTGATAATTGCATCGAAATCAAAACCAGTTCGATGCTCTACATCAATTTTCCGAATTGGTACTGTTGGAAAAGCGTATGTGAAAATTTCAGCTCACTGGATCGCATAGAACTGTCATCCAGTGAGGTTAAGTAGGTGGATTTCTTATAAATTAATATTTCTTCAAGAAAGTTTCGTCTCGGCATCACAGGAAAAAGTTAACCATGAAATATATCAGTGTAAAACTGTTGATCTATTGTTGGAAAAGCGTCTGTAAAAATTTGAGCTCACTGGATCGCATAGAACTCTCATCCAGTGAGATAAAGTACAAGAATTTCTAATAAATTAATATTTCTTTAGGAAAATTACAAATATCGTCTCAGCATCATAAAAAAACAGCCATGAAATAATTTCGTGGAAAACTGTTAACCTCCCAAAAGGGGCTGTGAAAATTTCAGCTCACTGGATCGCATAGAGTTTCCATCCAGTGAGATTGAGTACGCAGATATCTAATAAAAAATAAAATTGTCGTTGATTCGCGTTGAACCATACTTAGATTGTGCAATTTCCATGTGTTTTCATATTATATGTGACTCCGGAACTTGAATTTCCATGCTGTATATACTCACTGGATGGTGTGATACTGGATATCTGCCTGTTCCAATGAACTGGTTAGAAGTTAAGTATCTATGACTCATGCTAGATAAAATTTAGCTTTCAAAAATCACATAGATAGCCCCCCGCCAAAAGTTACAAATAAATAGAATATTTGTATCCACTTATTAACAGAAAATCGAAACTTTGTCTGTTTATAAGACTTAATGTCCAAACAAATTTTCAGTCCAGCTATGTTGTATGCTGTACCAATATGGATTAGCTGTTATTATAATACCAGGAATACCAGGGGCCTTCCTTAGCCGGATGGTTTGAGTCCGCGGCTACAAAGCAAAACCATACTGAAGGTGTCTGGGTTCGATTGCCGGTCGGTCCAGAATCTTTTCGTAATGTAATTTTTTTTTTTTGACTTTCCTGGGCATAGGTTAAGATCATTAAAAAAGTGATTGTTTTCTCTTATAAGTAGGTGAATTCAATTCACCTGTAAAAATTCTGAACTGCTACGGCAAATGTAATGCAATGCGTTGTTAACCAAATTTTAACATATAGTTTTACCAAACTAGAATGATAGTGCTACCTAATACAGGCCACCTAGTTATAAGGAATGAATGTAATGTTTGAATTAATTGGTACTAATGAAGGAATCTAAAAATAAATGTGCTAACAGTGGGGACATGCCGTACGGAAGCTAAACGCATGATACGTGGGGGTTCTTTCCACGCTAATGACGTACAGTACTGGATAGAATAAAGTACGGATTAGTCATTTTTTACGCAAAATGGTCAAGTTTGTAAGCTTGGAGATTGACTTCTAGTACTTCGATTGATTTGAAATTTTTACCACAGCTTGGAAATTACTTGAAATTTTTTCAGCTGGAAATTCACAATGTTGAGTTATTCAAATCTCTAATTTAATCGAAAAGGTGAAGTTTTGAATTGGCAATAATTTTTCAACAGATCTATAATGAGCAATGTACCTTTTTGTAAGCTTGTCACGTTTTTTGTAAAATTATTTGTTTTCCAACAATTCCAAAACGATAATTCGGGTATTAAATAACAGACTTGCAATAATTAAAAAGTTTGATAAATCACTAGACATCAAGATCCTGGCCTCTAAAAGAATACCAAAAAGTTTCCATGTGCAAATTGCGGTGGCAACCATATGTCCAACTTTCGGAATAGCCTTTTAAACGAATTGTGAAGGCTCGTTCCAGGCAAATAAGTGGAAACGTTGATCGTACCCGTAATTCTGTAGGTAGAATCTCTAACAACTTTCATTCTTAAATTGTAACGTTCCGTTCAGTTCCTTAAGCTGACGGCATAAGCTCCTTACAAAAAAGGATCGTCAGCTCAGCTACATTACTCGGAAGAGACTGCCTTCCTCAGGGCACATCAATTACTGGAACGAACCGATGCCGAAAATTAAGGAAAGCCCAATTTCCTAACCGTGTATGACGTTTCATATTCTTAATTCTATCTCAACCCGTATCAGCCCAGTAAATGGACAAAGTTAAAAGTTCTGCCATTTTGTCATTTGTTGACCTTCATTCAAGCTCCAATGGAATCATTTGAATGCCTAGTTATTTTTTAAGGCCGTTGGAAGTTTTGAAAATGTCCACCTATCTGAAGTTATTCCGTTGGATCACTGAGTCAGATCGGGTAAAAATGAACCCAACTTCCTTTTTCGTCAACATTCACCCTCATTGGTATAAATCTGACTCCAATTCAACTTGTTTTTATAGTTTCGACTACGGATGTTATGTGAGAGAAATATTAGACAATGGTACCAGCTTTGGTCATGGTTACTATCGGACCTTCGTGGAACCGGTCACAATTTTGTTTCTCTTCTAAACTGGCAAATTTGGATGTCAAACTTCATTTTTCACAAAAATAAGATTATAACTGACTGAGATAAACCATTTGGACACCCAGACAATGAAAAATAATCATCAAAATATCCTGAGGTCGGAATCTCCCTATTTTGAAAAAATCTTGTTCACAGCAAATTCACTGGACTTGCCATCTATGTGATATTGGTCACTTGGAATGAAACTATAAAAACAAGTTGAATTTGAGTCAGATTTATACAAACAAGCTGGGTAAATGTTGGGGGGCATTTTTTTATGTTCTACAAGTGTTTCATAGACTACTTTGATGAGATATGAGAATTAAAAATGCTGGAGAAATTGCGGCGGGAGGAAGGTGAGTGGCAGCGTCTTATATGAGACCTGATTGTATACAGCCTTATTTATTGTGAATTAGTGTTATTTGTTGTTGTTGTTGTAGATATTTATGGTTTGACCATAAAAAGTATCAAGATAAATAACAAAATTCGAAATAATGCATCTTTTAGCATGTTCTTCATGAAATTTGTATATCGTGAGCGGAAAAGTTTTTCTCGATTCAATAGCTATTTTATTTATTTTAACGCATAACTTCCATTATATGAGCGGAATCTGGTGCACTGATAGTACATGTTTTATAAACAAAATAAACACTTACATTATAATTGGATTTGATTATTTTTCTTCGTGAAACAGTGATTTTTTTTTTCAAAAATCGGTATCAAAGGTAACTTGAAGATCTGCCATTGTGAGCTTCCTGTATGAATATGATGATGATGGCCATTTCATGACATAGCATATGGATATATGGGGATTTTTTTTATTTCCGTACAAAGTGGGCCGAAGGGTCTCAGATTTTCATGAAACTTTTTCCACAGGCAGGGCTCATCAATATATGAATAAAAAAAAATTGAGAAAAATTCAGGGCTGCTTATTTTCCCGGAAAACTCAGTTGGATTTTTTTTGTTTTCCTCTGACACTACTTACTTTGAAAAATCATAACTCAAGAACGAACCATCGTAGAAACAAAGTTTTTTTATGAAAATGATAACAAATTTTCTCAGGAATAACAAAAAAATATTAACTGGAAAAAGTTTTCCACAAAATTTTTCACCGTTGAGAAAATTCGTAAAGAAAAGCCGGAAAAACTATGCTCCAACTCGTGGAAAATTTTCAGAAAAATATTTTTGAGAAGATAATTTCGTAAGCTTTAATCGCTGAAATTTTTGAAATGTACTTTTTTTCGTTTTTGAGTTATGGCCAATTTTGTAAAAAATGTGCAAATGTGCCATTTTGAGACTTTTCCTTTAAAAATCGTAACTCAAGAAAGAAGCATCGTAGAAACAAAATTTTTTTATTAAAATGAAAACAAATTTTCTCAGGAATAAAAAAAAAATATTAACTGGAAACAGTTTTCCACAAAATTTTACACCGTTGAGAAAATTCGTAAAGAAAAGTGGGAAAAAATTTGTTCCAATTAGTGGAAAACTTTCAAATATATATTTTTGAGAAGGTAATTTCATAAGCTTTAATCGCTGAAATTTTTGAAATGTACTTTTTTTAGTTTTTGAGTTATGGCCAATTTTTATATATACCATATAAGCCTTTTCTTTGAAAACCCATATTTCAATCGAAGCATCGGAAAAACAAAGATTTTTTATCAAAGCAATTGCATATTTTCTAAAACATCTTAAAATAAAAAATATGGGATTGGTTTTAATGAAGTAAAAGTCGGAATGGATGATATTTCTCATGAAAAATTACACCGCTAAGAAAAACTGAAAAAAAACTTTTTCTGCCTCAATTTTTCATTACACTGAAAAGGGATTCTTTCTTTTCTATGGAACAAATAAAATTATTATTATTTTTTTCAATTTTATTTATTCAATTATTCAGTATATAACTTACATTTTCATCTTAATACTATCTATTTTTTTCAACCGGGAGGATTGTCTTTGGTTGCTAACACCAGAAGATTTTCGTTTCTGGTTAATCATAATCATGCACTTCATGCAGATTTTCATCTTTTCCGTAATCCACCGAACTCCATTCGAATGAAACTTGGTCATGAGACCATGGCTAATCGAGCGTAAATTTGTCCTTACTGATTTGTGGCCGTCCAGTCCGAAGGGGTTACCGCATAGCGAATAGTATTCGTAGTATTGAACTTTGTCCATTTCAACAGCTTCGGTAATAACGAGTAATATACAGCTGACAACACTTGCACTTTCTCACTGCTCTTTGTTAGTTTTTCGGTAAACTTATGATTCTCAAGCCATTTCAACGCTTTAAACCAGAATTGGTAAATACCTAATTGCCATATTGTCTACCCATTGATTTACCTGTCAATTTTGTAGTTACCTAACAGGTAGCTGGAAAAAATGCCTACATTATGATTGAAGAAATCTTTGTTTCTATGCTGTTTCGTTCTTAAGTCGTTTTGTTTATAAACTTATAAATTTGAAAATAAGCTTTATAAATGTATAAATTTGTAAACAGCTCATCTTGGCAATATTTGATCATGTTTTAGGAACGAAAAATGATCGTATTTAAAAAATGTTTAGGATTGGAATTTATTAATCGCTCTTTTCAAATATACTTTGTTTGTAAGCTGGAATAGCTAATCGGGTTATCATTATTTATTTTCCTTAACGGTGAAAAATGTCCTGGGAAACTTATTCCATTTCAAAAAATCTCAAAGTTTTGAGAAAATTTGATTCCGATTTGACAAAAAAAAATGTTTCTGTGACGCTTTTATCTTCAGTTATGATTTTCGAACGAAAAGACTTGTACGAGAAATCTGGACATTTTTCACAAAACTATGACCAAACGCAGGAATTAAAAAATAGTACATCTTAAAAATTTCAGCGATTAAAGCTCATTAAATTATCTTCTCAAAAATAATTTTCCACGAGTTGGAGCATAGTTTTTCTGGCTTTTCTTTACGAATTTTCTCAACGGTGGAAAATTTTGTGGAAAACTTTTTCCAGTTAATATTTTTTTTATTCCTGAGAAAATTTGCTTTCATTTGCATGAAAAAACTTTGTTTCTACGATGCTTCGTTCTCGAGTTATGGTTTTTCAAAGTAAGTAGTGTCAGAGGAAAACAAAAAAATTCCAACTGAGTTTTCCGGGAAAATAAGCGACCCTGAATTTTTCTCAATTTTTTTTATTCATATATTTAAGAGCCCTGTCTGTGGAAAAAAAAATTCATGAAAATCTGAGACCCTTCGGCCCAAACCCGTACGGAAATAAAAAAAATTCCCATATGATACCTTGCTTTGGTTAAAATATGTATAAAAAATAAGTTAGGTGAAGCATAACCTAAAAACCATTGTATTTGTAGAAAAAGTCGAACGAAAATATTTGAATGGCTATCCGTGAAGATTGTAATTCTTCAGAATTTTATACAATACCATTTAATACTTCAACGATTCAACGATTTGTTGGGGCATGCCAATTTGTCTTAATTTATTTGCAATGGCAATCATTTTAATTTGCATAATTCATTAAGATCTGATATTCAACATTTTAATTGAAGACATTATAATTGAAGACCAGACGTGGCCAATCGGACTTAATGCCCTTAAGAATCGCCATAGATACTAAACAGTTTCAATTTTCTATAAGTAGAGATCAAACACAATAGTTCACTAAAATGCGTTCCCATAAACATGACACAGATATAAATAATATATAATATATAAATAACAATTATTGACCACTTTATCGTAAATTTAAGGCGTCATTTGAAGGATTAAACAAATGCAGGACACATGGTTATCCAATTCAATCGTTTCTCAGAAGATTTAGGCTGATGCGTTTTTCTAAAAATTCCTTGATATTATCCTGGCCAATTCCGGAATTTATCTGTGACTTGAAATTTGCATACCTGCAGGGGGACAGAAGCTCAGCACCCTTCTTACCCGACCTGCCCCAGTGAACCACCCGAAAAACTCCGACCACATGAACATTCACGAGATCCTTTGGTCACTTTTAGAAACTAGATATGTGTACTAGATATGTATATTTTTAGTTCGTATACTTTCACTCAGGCCAGTAAGTACCAAGAATTAAACCGAGATCTCTTCAGCATGGATTTGCTATACAGCAGTGGACTTTATCGGAAAGCGAATAAAAGCTCTTAATTGAAACGTTTTTTTAATTATGTTTTATTATTTGTTAAAATACCTGTAGAAAAGTACACTGTTTGTTAAGTCACTATATTATAACTTCATCAATTTGTATGGGAACTTTGTCCTACTACTGTTATGTGATATACTATGTGTTGCCACACATGCAACGAAATTGAGTCTTTTCTGCTCATAGTATCATCATGTTTAAAATGAGTTCAGCATTCAGTTGCCCACTTATTGTGTGATCTCAATCAATCCATGCAAAATTTTGATCATTTCTTTCACTTTGATTATTCTCACCAGATTTCGTCATCGTGAACAATTGATTTCCTCCAACTCGTAATCCATTTTCCGCCCCACTGGTAGCATGAGAGTATTTTCCTTCGTAACCGTGATTGTCGGTACCATTCCTATTTTTACGATTGATGTTCCGAAGCTTGAATGAATTCTTTCCAAGACCAGGGTTATCCACGACTTTAGGTTGATCACTTGCTTTCTTCTGGGGGGACATTTTATCCATAAATGATCGCCACTCATACAATTTTTGACTTGCAGCTCGCACTTCATCAATACATTGCTCATGGCCGGGGTTTCGTCCTATCGGTGGGGCATTTATTGCATCGTCTAAATCGATTTTCAGCGGAGCCAATGCAGATAAGGCTCTTGAAATTCCAATCTTGAAAATAAGAAAGCAATTAAATACGTATGGATTTGAATAGCATATCTATGTTTTACCTGAGAATGTCTGATCCTGTGCTCCATCAAGTCTGCTCCAAGAAGTTCCTCGTTGGGATCCATTCTAATCGGTACAATTTTGTTTATAATCCATAAGAGTGCCAACGTAACGCAAATGCCCCAACAAATCAAACAGAGTGCGGACAACGATTGGACTCCTAGCAAATACCAGCCGCCACCTTTGAACAATCCAGATCGACCATTCGTTGTGTCCAGGGGAATAGGGTTATCAGCAAACAATCCTACAGCTAGGACTCCTTTGATAAAAAAAGGATTGAAAATAAGTTAATTAGATGACTGTTAGCAGTCAGACAGTAAAATAATAGTGAAATGAGTGGCTAAAATGAGCAAAATGATGACTGAAGAGTGACTTCAAAACATAATCATTTGTTCAAAGGGGGGCATATTATACCGTGTTACCCTACAAAAGACTTAAAAACTTAACAACTAGTATTCGAAATATCTTTATACAAGTATCTACAATAGGAGATAAGAATCGTGATGCGGAAAAGTCTGCCTAAAAGATATTGCATTGGACATCTCCCTTTTTATTTTTCTGCTGGGTAAATGTAAGCTAGGCATAGGCTTTTTCCATAGAAAAGATTGGGAGGATCCTAGTCGGTACAGACCTATTAAAAATTTTAAATCTTAAGCATGGAATTTATGGAAGAACTTTTAGTAGAACTTTTAGAAATTTTTCAGTGTAATCTCTGTCAGAATCCAGAAAAAAATGCAAAGAAATCTCAAAGGTCCCAGCAGGATTTTCCGGTGATGTTTCTGGCGTAATTTTAAAATTATGAATATGTTTCTAACACGATTTTTTTTCAACGAATAACTGATTATATCTTAAGAAAAAAAAAATAGATGAAATTTTCCAACGAGTATTGGAAAAAATCCTTGATTTTTTTTTGGTTCGAACTGCACGGGAGTTTAGTTAGTATTCCTTCAAAAGTTTCGCGGAAGATTACTCTATAACATCTGCAATTCAGTCAAATTCGTTTCAAAATTGTGCATGATATTTCACCACAAATTTCTCTAAGTATTCCGGCAATAAATTTCAGACATTCACTACAAATGTCTATCCTGAATTCTCACTCTAATTATTCAAATAGTTCGCTTGGTGGTGGAAAGAATCATGCCGTTTACGCAAAATGAACCAATATTAAGCAGAATCCACGTTCACACGCTCACGAACCAACAACGACCGATTTGTTCACAGATTCTTGCTTCGGAGAACCAGAACAAAACAAATGTAAAAAGAGCGTGATTGCTGGATGAGCAGAGTCTGCTCACAGCCGTTCTTTTTTTCCGTTCATAGCTATTTTTGTGAATAATTGGATGGATTATGATTATAATAGATAGATTACAAACTAATGCACGTCAGTATCTTGAAAGATGACCGATATAAGGTGTTATTGTAGAAATATCACAGGGAATCGGATGCTTGAGTGCATGTCAAAATGAAATGATGCGATGCCCTTTACAGTATATGTGTTCGGGCGATCGTGAGCAAAGAAAGCAAGAACGTAATCGCACAAAATGAACCACCGATGCGGTAGCATTTTTCTGGTGTGCATGAACAGACTCTGTTCACCGTTTTACAGCACTGGTCTCTAGCACAACGAAAATCTATGAAGTATAATTGCTGTTGATAATCTAACTCAGATAGTTTTTTTATCATCAGAACTCAAAACACTGACTTTAGTGATCATTTTTGTTAACCCGTATCCGCACAGCAAACGGAAAATAGTTCAAATTGCTGTTATTTCAGAAATTCATTGTCATTGGCTTTTTTACATTTTGGAAATGTGCTCTGCTTTGAAATTATTCCGGTGGGTCATTGGGTCAGATCGGGTAAAAATGAAACAGACTATCTTTGTAATCAACTTTTACTGTAGGCTGACCATACGTCCCGTATTTAACGGGACTGTACCGTTTTCATGACCCTATCGAGCTGTCCCGTCGTTTTATTGACAATGCTCAGATTGTCCCGTAATTTTGACCAAATGTATGAAAAAGCACGGCTCCGAAATATTGCGAGTCTTATGACTTATTCACCTTTTTATGTTCAGATTTGATTTGCGATATTTTTAAGCAATATGCACTTCTGATAGATGTTCGGTGTCATCCACTAAGATAAAATTGTTGAATAGCGATAAATGAGAGATATTCTCAATTTTCTCAGAACTCAACCCCTGATCATAGGATTTAGCTACTTCTTTATGTTTACTAGAAGAAGAATGCTTCACATTAAATATTTTAAATAATCTAGAAGATTGACTACTCTGGAAATAATTATCTATGATGAGAAGAGAATGTCAATCGTTAGGAATATTATAGTAGACAAATTTAAACTTTAAACGACATGATTAGATAAATTTTCAGAAAAAAAAAATAAATTTCTCGGTCGGCTAGTTTGGTAAACCTAAAAATACGTAGTACTTTAGTTATGACCAGAATTTTCATGAATATGTAAACTTTTAATGAAAATACGCACAATTGCATGCAAAATATATATAAAGCTAAAACAAATGTTCTAAATTTTGATTTTGAAGCCAGATATCATGTATATCAGGTATACGCGCTTTACATCAAGAGCTTGTGATTTGTGCCATGAGTACGAAAATATAATCGCGCTCTCGGGCACGTGCTGTTTTGAGACACATTTTTTTTTAGATCTCAGGTAGCAATCTACTAGCTCAAACGATCACATCAGCACTGGCTCATGCGCCGTCTCATGAGAAAATCTCAATGTGACAGTGCATTTGAGACTCGCAGGCTAAAGATTCAGAAGCAAGGGACCATGGATTTAACTGTCCGCAGGCAGTTTCAAAGGGCTGAAATTTTCTTTCAATGCGGTAACGATTTTTGCATCAGAATTGATAAACTTGGGCTAGCCATCAAAAAATAGGGATAGACCAATGCCATATGCATCAGTGGGACTATTGCACCAGGCAAACATAACTGCACAGATGTGATTCTGGTAAGCGCATGTGACGAGCCTCACGAGACGTCTCATGAGACTCGCTCATTAACCCTCTAATACTCAAATTTTTATTTTCAATCTAAATATCATTTTTCGTTATCTAAAATCGTTCTAAACACGTTTTGGGCAATGATTCATTTTTATGCACGAATTTATGATTTTTGGTTTTTGATTTTTATAATTTTTGTTTAAAAAAAAAGACAATTTACACCGTCTTCAGCCAAAGGCTGCACAGACTGAACACAATCACGAACATTAGGCAACGGACAACACAGAACACCCAGTAGCCCAGTGATGGATTTTTCGTTTGACGAAAAGTTTCCACCGACTGCACTGCACTGAAGTATGCAGTGCGGGAATAGTCATTACGCAACTGAAACCAGTGCTGTAATGATTCATTACGCGACTCAAAATAGTTGCGTAATTAATCACAGCACAACAATTTTTCAGAAATTTTAAAATGATGGTGAATGTATTCCAATATAATTTCTGATACCCTCGAGTGGTCTTCTACGAAAGCCTCGTAGGATAAATTTGCGACTCTTAGGATAAATTTACGACTCGTGCTGTAAAAATCATCATTCTGCAAATTGTTCCGTAAACTATATTACGTATCTGCATCTCGTGCTTCACATAATCTGCGAGATGCGATATGAAATATCGCATGGTACACTAGCTCATTTAGGTATACATGCGAATTACGACACTCTGCTTGAAGCTGCAAAATTAAGGAGACGATTTTTAAACAATATATAGGGCCCTATTTTATAAGTCGAGTCGATCAAAAACGACTCGACTAAAGTCACTGTCGACCAAAAATTTCGCTCGACTTGGCTCTGTCACTCGAGTTTATCGACAGTTGTCACTCTATGTGACTGGATTACTATGGGAGTCGAAGCGTGACATCTGAAATATGCATGCTTACTTTGATCGACAATGACTACAGACGAGTCACGTGAATTCGGTCGAATTATAAAATAGACCCCATAAATTCCTGTGATTATGGGCCCTACACAGAAAGAAAAATCCATGTATTTTTCAGCGAAAAATCATGCACATAAAGGGAATGCCAGATATGTCGCAAATTTACACGTCACATCGTGTATAATTACAATAACATCATGTAAGTCTCCGCTACACATCGTGTAATCTAGTATGGACTCTAACTGATTACGCGACAATTCGCATAAATTTACATGATGTTGATGTAATTTTACACGATGTGTCATGTAAATTTGCGACATATCTGGCATTCCCTTTATGTGCATGATTTTTCGCTAAAATTTACATGGATTTTTCTTTCTGTGTATTTTAAAAGTCGAGTCGATCGAAAACGGCTCGACTGGAGTCACTGTCGACCAAAACTCTCGCTCGACTCGGCTCTGTTACTCGAGTTTATCGACAGTTGTCACTCTATGTGACTAGATCACTATGGGGAGTCGACGGGTGACATCTGAAATATGCATGCTTACTTTGATCGACAATGACTACAGATGAGTCACATGAAACCGCTCGATTTACAAAATAGACCCCTATATTATTTTTCCGTTTGGTTCATGCCTGATTTTCACGACAAACGAAAATTTTCATGACTTTCGAATTGTCTCGTTTTTGTTTTTCATTTGTCCCGTTTTTATCTTGTTAGCATATGGCCAGCCTAACTTTTACTCAACTTATTGGTATAAATCTGACTACAATTCAATGTTTTTTATTGTTTTGAATATGAACATCATACGCTAACTATTGTGGCGCTAACTCTGAAGTGAAGTCGCTGGTCAAATAATTTACCTCCACTGTTGTTACTATACGTTAAACAAATTGTCGGAAGTAGTTTGCTGCATTAACCATCAGATGAACTATACAGCGCACTACTTACGATGTTATGTTTAACGTATAAAAACTGCAGCAGACGTCAACGATCAGAAATCGTAATGCAATTTAGTACTAGATCAACAATATATTAGATAATAGGACCAGCTTTTTCCTAGGGTAATTTTTCAGTGTTTTATGGATCATCCATGGAACCAATCTCAAATGGGTCTACATATATTATTTAACTTTTCAACTAGCATATTTGGGTGCTAAACTTAATATTTTAAAGAACCAGTTCAGACCTGAAGACTATTCTAAGTATATTACTACCTAGAAATAAAAAAAGTTAACGATATTCTCTGTGTTCGAAGTTTCCCAATTTTCTACAAACGAATCCTAATTCACAAATAAGTCGCTAAACACGTCATTTAGGTGACCAATATCCTCCACATGATTCCCCAAGACCATGTCTGAGTTAGTTTGTGGAAATGATGAAGTTTGACACCCAAATTTAACAGTTAAGAAAATAATTGACTTATCTTGGGCTAAAAAAATACCCAGGGCCAAAGCTGACCTCAATATCTGATTCAGTTCTCACATGTGGTCTTTAGCCGAAACTATAAAAGCAAGTTGAATTGGAGTCAGATTTATACCAATAAGTGGGTTAAAGTTTATTAAAAATAAAGTTGAGGTCACATTTACCCGATCTGACGCAGTGACCTACTGGAGTAACTCCAAAACGGTGAACATTTCCAAAAATTCCAATGACCCTCAAAAACTAGACATCCAGACGATTCCATTCGAGCTGCAACGAAGGCAATCAGCCGAAATGGTCAAAATGGCAACAATTGGAACTTTTTTCCATTTGCTGGGGTTAAGAAAGTGACTTTTTGTTGCGAATAATAACTAAACTAAGAAAAACTGTAATAACTAAACCAGCGTATAGATACAAACCCCAAATTCCAGCAACACCATGTACAGCACTGGCCCCAACGGGATCGTCAACACCCATTCTGTCAAACAAGGGCATACTCAAACAGCACAGGGCTGATCCTATTATACCAATTACAATTGCTTCCCATGCGTGATATAAGAAACAACCCGCAGTTACTGAGACCAGTGACGCTAAAATGCCATTGATGAGATCCACGATATCCAAACGGCCTTCGTTTCGAACCATAGAATATCTAATGGGATAAATCAGTTAGTCAAATTAACTATATATATTATTCATTCAAACCTACATTATACTGAAGCTTCCTCCGCCAAAAGAACCCATCATAGTCATTACTGCTGCCCTAGCAGCATAGATCCACTTGGCTCCACTTACACCGTATGTGCTGCCTGAGTTGAATGCAAGCCAACCCCACCATAAAACAAAAAGTCCCATGCATGCATTAACGGGATTACCCAACGGCAACGGATCCGTCCCTTTGGCATAACGTCCAAGCCGTGGGCCCAGCATCATGGCAGAGGCGAATGCTGAAGAGCCTCCAATCAGGTGTACGGGTCCACTGCCTGCAATGTCCACAACCCCCAAGTTACTGAGGAAACCATGTTCACCCCAAACCCACCCGGCCGGAATGCAGTACACAATCGTATTCAGAAACGAGAACAGGCAGTACGCCTTGAAGTTGCATCTGTAAAAGGAAAACAGAATAAAACGGTTAATTCATCATAATAATTAGATTCCTATTTGCATTATTATATTTTATGATTTACATCACTATAGTTGTAGCACTAGATAAACATACATAAAGATAGTGTCAATATCTCAACTGATTAGAAAAACTAAGCTTAAATTGCTTCGCCATATTAATATGTTGCGATTAAGTTATCATCCCAACCAGCCAACATTTTATAATCAACGACATCGAAATTCAGAAACAGAAAAATGAATTACCAACATTGGCGAGCGAGCATCAACTGACGATAAAAGTATAATCTAACTTATCTTCGCATCTCTCAAGACGACGCAACGTGTTTTGCACATGTTTAGGGAAGAACGTTCCAAAAGAAGGGAAAATGACTCTAGATGAGCCATCTATTGGATAACCAACTCAAACCACCCAATACCGGATATCATCGAAAAAATGGAGCAATCATGGTCAAATCAAGACGGTGTATTGAACGAAAACAAAGCTTTTAAAAAGAGCAACATTAGCATAGAACCGTGGTCGCCAAAGTGTGTCCCGCGGGCCGCACGTCATATCTGTATCTCTCAAATTTGATAAGTTACGATTTTGTTTTTCTTCGGGAAGCTGTTCTACTCCCAATCTCCATCATTTACTATTGTTTCGTTGATACCACTTGAAGGAGAACTATGTTTTTGGTTTTCTGACAGCTGAAAAAGCTATAGGAAAAAATGTCCACTCGGGGTAAGATCGACACTTTCATTTGTGGTAAAATCGAAGCCTTTTCTACTCCATAATCTAAATTCAGGATATCTTTCTTGTCGCAAAACTTTCTCTGTAGTTTATGTAAGTCTTTTTTTTTTCGAATTCCAGTGATGCTCACGGAAGGCGAATCTGTTAACATGTAAAATATGACACTATATGACTTGCCACCAGAGCCGGATTTACAAATGTGGGGGCCCTTTTCCCAGAAGAACATTTTGATACTTTATAATAGACTAGTTATTTTTAATGTTCTTTGTAAGGTTTTCATTATCAGGGATCAAACTATTTTAACACGTTTTAAAATTTTTTTTAATCCCTTATGAACGTAAACCAATTTTTATTTTAAATAATGCAACTAATGTTTTTTTATTATTTTATGTATGTTTAATGTTTTTATATGTTTACAGGATAAATTCAATATTTGTGGGGCTTTTTCGTCAACGCCAAATTTTATTTTAAAATTCTCTTCTTATTGGCACATTAATTCAAACTATGCTTATTCTATTCATGTTTCAATATTAAAGTTGTTGATACATACAAAATCACTTGCCAGTTTTGAGTTGAAGAAGTCTCTATTTTAATGAAAGTCTTTCAAGTCAGTCTGTGTGCTTCGTGGCCTTGCGGCTAGCGGCGTCAGTCGTCTAGGCGTATTGTGCCACGTGGTGTGGGTTCGATTCCCACCCCAGTCGGTGAAAACTTTTCGTCAAACAAAAAATTCATCGCTGGGCTACTGGGTGTTTCGTGTTGTCCGTTGCCTTGTAACTTGCAGGCCGTGTTACTCCCAGCCTAGATGAGACCCCCGTCTCCAAGCCTCAGGGTCGGCGCTACGCTCGTGACACTCCGCGAAAGAAAACACTTACAGATTGGCTCAAGTAAAACTCCCTCTATTTCGTGGTCTCGTGTACACTTATATTTCCACTTCCTTGACGTCCTACTTCCTGTACTTCTCCTGACTTTCCCTTCTCTATCCTTGCGTCCGTCCTCAAGAGTAGTGTTTGATCTTTCGATCTTGACGCTTGCTCCTGCGGGGGCGAGCGATGAGGGCAGGATCAAACATGTCGCGCGTCGGTAATGAAGCAGTGAAAAAGTGATCGGTTCGTTAGTAGTGTTTGATCTTTCGATCTTGACGCTTGCTCCTGCGGGGGCGAGCGATGAGGGCAGGATCAAACATGTCGCGCGTCGGTTGCTAGGAGTGAAAAAGTGCGCGGTCCGTTAGTAGTGTTTGATCTTTCGATCTTGACGCTTGCTCCTGCGGGGGTGAGCGATGAGGGCAGGATCAAACATGTCGCGCGTCGGTTGCTAGGAGTGAAAAAGTGCGCGGTCCGTTAGTAGTGTTTGATCTTTCGACCTTGACGCTTGCTCCTGCGGGGGCGAGCGATGAGGGCAGGATCAAACATGTCGCGCGTCGGTAATGAAGCAGGGAAAAAGTGATCGGTTCGTTAGTAGTGTTTGATCTTTCGACCTTGACGCTTGCTCCTGCGGGGGTGAGCGATGAGGGCAGGATCAAACATGTCGCGCGTCGGTAATGAAGCAGTGAAAAAGTGATCGGTTCGTTAGTAGTGTTTGATCTTTCGACCTTGACGCTTGCTCCTGCGGGGGTGAGCGATGAGGGCAGGATCAAACATGTCGCGCGTCGGTAATGAAGCAGTGAAAAAGTGATCGGTTCGTTAGTAGTGTTTGATCTTTCGATCTTGACGCTTGCTCCTGCGGGGGCGAGCGATGAGGGCAGGATCAAACATGTCGCGCGTCGGTTGCTAGGAGTGAAAAAGTGCGCGGTCCGTTAGTAGTGTTTGATCTTTCGACCTTGACGCTTGCTCCTGCGGGGGCGAGCGATGAGGACAGGATCAAATATGTCGCGCGTCGGACGAGTAAAGTGAAAAAGTGCCGCGTTCGATTAGTCCTTATATGTTTATATGATTTTTCAAAAAACTATGAATGGTTCGTCACTGTGAGTGTCGACATAAACTCTGATTCATGAATTATTAATATTTAACTTTTTTTTTTCAAAGCACCCCTTTCTTTTTACCTTTATTTTTGGAATTAAAAAAACTTTGAATGGTTCGACACTACAAGTGTAGACTTCCGAAAGGTTCACTTTATTCAACAAACTTTGGATGGTTCGTCACTGTAAGTGTCGGCATAAGAATAGGAGTGTTAGGAATGTTACATTTAGGTATTTGTTCAACAAACTTTGAATGGTTCGTCACCTCAAGTGTCGGCATAATCATGTTTATATCTCACAAATAATTATTTATCATGGTCTAATCGCTTATCAAAGTGAATCCTGTGACCCAACGATCCTCCCCATTAACAAACATCCCTCCCAGTAACCTTTGTGGAGATGCAGAGGCAAACACGGTCTCCAAATAGCAAAGGTTACACACTAACATTCCTTCCCCCAATCCCACCTGACTGCAAGGACGTGGCCGGCGCCGTTATTGACCATGTATAAATAGAGGCACTGAATTATGCACACTGAAGAAGATTATGGCCAATCCCAGTCAAACTTCTAGTTGATTCTTTGTGCATTTTCACTGACTTCGGTCAATCACGGAATAGCAACCATTGATATGTGTAGTCAGTCTAAGCTAAGCTAAGCTAAGCTCTATCCTTGCGTCCGTCCTCAACACCGGACGACGCCTCCCACTTTCTTATCCTACTCCTACCTTACAATTCCTTCACTTCTTCGGGGCCCCGCGCACTACAGCACCTTCTCCACTCCTCCTTCACCGACCGCTCAGACGTCTCCTTCTCTTCTGGCCAGGGGCGACGATGACTCCTTCCTTCTCCTATTTCTCCTTCGTCTGCAGCCTCTCGTCGACCTCGTGCCTGTCCCGTGCGCCCCTCGAGTATGGTGACGGACTCGAGGCTTCAGTGATCCGTGGATTCACTGGAAAGCCTGGGTTTCCAAGCGCACTTGGTTGTCGTTCTGGGGTACAGGTCTTCACGGATTCACAGGGTCAACGCAGGTAGGCTACGGTGGAAAGGCTCAAACCGCAATGGCGTTTTTAAATAAAAACCGCGAGGTCCTGTGGGCACGACGAGGGTTCAAAATGGTGGGTTAGGCACGATACGGTCGAACTAGGTTCAGGGTTATTTTGGGACGGGATTTACCTGGATGTCCAGTTTCTCACTCACTTCCTCTCTTCTTCCTTCTGATCTATCTTTCCTCTTACTTATTTTCACTTCTTGAACTTTAAACAACTGCTGTAAAGCGCGACTGTTCTCGTTGAAGATCACCAGACTTATAAAGTGTCTTGCTGGTGAACGTTGACCCCGAATCTTTGGCCGTTGACCCATGTCCATCTACGTCATCGATCCGCCTCATCATGGCCACCCATTTCGCCACCCCCATGGCCGCCCATTCGTGTGGTTTAGCGCAGCCCTGGTGGTGACTAGCGGTACTACACTCGTCCTTCTATTGGGTGAAGCTGTGTTGGCTGCGTTCGTGGGAGCTTTCGGGACATCTTACTTAAACCTATCTACAAACGTTTTCTTTTTCTCTACAATACATTTACGAAAATAAACGCGACAAATCTCATCAACACTAGACATCACACTGACACTGGTTACACTCTCCCCCCGCTCGGGTAAAAAAAATATTAGTGGAGCTAATATTTTTTTCATTTACACACTCAACACTCTGACAACTTAACACGTACCTCTGAACCTGAAATTCACAAACTTCGTTGACAGACACTTATTTTTTTACAATGAAATAGACAAAATCTTGACACACTGCTCCACTCCTTCAATTTCAAAAATCCACCTGGGTAAGAGAGCATTTTATTTTAGCATATACATGGGACAGGGCATGATAAGGCATCATCGTTGGCTTAGCCAACTCCACGCAATTTAAAGGTTCAACCTTCTACTGACCATCAACGTACTAAGACTCCGGTCTCCAACGTACCCAAGATACTAAATTTTATTGACCAACATTGATGAGAAACAATTTAAAAATATTTACAACGAATTAAAAAAAATATCTATCACCAAATAAAAATGTTGCCTATACAACTTTAAAAATACTACACAATCTACAATTGAAACTACATGCAAAATAATCAAACTAAATTCCGGAATTATTATTTACAAAAACAACGTTGCAGAGATACCCTCTACTATGGTACGAAACATTTCGTTTAGTACTTTGCAATATTTCTCAGTGTCGGAGTTCACTGTCGATCGTCCGATCTACTATTATATACGCGCGTTATCGTTATCATGATCAACTGTGTGCTGTTCGGGAAGATCGAGCTATACTTATGGACTGCATATGTGGCTATTGTTAGGACTTGGTAAGTATCCAATGTGGTTCTGGCTAGGAAAAATTTGTAAAAATAGGCATTTTAGAGCGTTTTTATCATTTTAATGACATTTCGTCGACGAAATTTTGGCCAAATGATCATTTTGATGGTTCAATTCTCATAAAAAGGCCTAGTTTTCCAGGTTTATTCCTGACTAGAAGCTCATTGTGGTGCTTGCCATGAGGCATGATTCCAGGTAAGTACCTTTCATTGTACTGTGCACCGTTAAACTATTGTGAGCGTTTAATTGGTTATCCTAAATTTGTTTGTCCATTGATGTGTTTCCTACAATTATTGTGGTAATAGTTTCTGTGACTCGATCTTGCCTAGCCCATTATCTATGGATATACTTTTTATCATGCTCACTCTCATCTATCACGAGCAAAGCAACCTTAGACTGCTTCATTTACAAGGAGGCTAGCTAAATGGTAGAATGTACTTTGCAATCGATTACATTTCTCATTCTATACTTTTACAACACTTACGCAGTTTAAAACAAACAAATTAAAAAAGCAAAAAATGAAAATAACACATTAAAATTTTACTTCACAAAACTATTAAAATATTCTACGGTTTCCTAGGATATTCGAATGGATGCGACACCTCGTTCATTGACGATGGGCATTAATGAATGAATGCATCTGCAGCTGCACACATTTGAATGTGTCCGTTTGTTCCATCCCCGAATAGAGCTTATGCGAATGGTATCTGACGTGACTTCCTGATGAGGATTTTACGGAAAACCTGTCGTCAACCGATTCGACCACTCAATTCTCAAGAACAAGACGTACCATGGAGTGTTGACTACGCCTTTAGATCTGCCGACGAAAAGACGCCGAGAGATTTTCCATTCATGTCGGAGAGTTCGTATGAGCTGGATCCCTTTTTGGCGACAATGATGCAGGGAGTGTAGACTGGGCCGAGCTTGGCGTTGTAGTCGTGCCCAGCTGAGGATTGTCGGAATGACCTCTTATACACTCGCTGTCCTACATCGAATGTGGGTGAGTACCTCTTGTGCCGTGAATCGTACTGCCTTTTCGTACTCTCGTGTGTCCTTTTTAGGTTTCCTACAACCATCTCCCACACCTTTTTGGACACACCTCTCATCTTCTCCATACGAACTTCATCGGTGAGTTCCTCGTTACTCTCTAAACGGTGATCAGATCCACGAGTCATGATCTCATTTCCGAACACGATTCGATGTGGAGAGAATTTGGTTGACGAGTGAACTGTGTTGTTCAACACGTATTCCATCCCCGGCACTTTAGTGTCCCACAGACGTTGATCTGATCGGACGTATGATCTGATCATCGCGTTGATTGTACTGTTCAAACGTTCCGCAGGATTCGCCTGACTCCTGTGACGAGCATTCGCCCAGTGTTGAATCTCGTACTTTTTTAACAGATCTTGGAACTCTTTCGACAAGAACGTTGTTGCATTGTCGGAAATCAGATATTGGGGCACCGACAACTTTCGCAGCCACAACTCTTCCACGATCTTGCACAGACTAGCGGACGAGATCTTCTTCACCGGGACAAGCAGGCAATACTTAGAGAAAATGTCAAGAATGACCAATAAGTGTGCATTTCCCTGCTTGCTCCGGGGTAAAGACTGAATGTAGTCCATACAAATGATCTGGAACGGCTTGGTTGCGATTCGTTGTTGGCCCATTTGAGGTGCAGTAGAAATTGTCGACGGTTTGTTTTCTTTGCACGAAACGCAGTTGCTTATATACTTTTTTAGGTTGGCACTCATTCGAGGCCAGTAATACCGTCTTTTGAGTTTTTCCACACATTTTTCGAAGCCGATGTGCAAGTTATCATCGTGCTCCTGCCTCATGATTTGTGGACGAGATGATTCTGGAACGCATTCCTTCCACTGGAAGCTGTAATCCAGGACATCTGATCGGGCTGACACTAGTTTGTATAATTTGCCATCGTCTATTCGGAAATCCATATAATTTTCGGGGTTTTCTTCGACAGCATTGTACAAATTTTTGTACCACTCGTCATAATCCTCTATTTCTAGAGCTTCGATAGATCGAGAAAGGGCATCCGGTACAATGTTGTCCTTCCCTTTCCTGTGCTTCACTTCCATGTCGTATTGTTGTAGAGTAATACTCCACCTGCTCAGACGTGAAGATGATCTCCATTTGGCCTTCATTATAAAGGTCAAAGCTGACGAATCGGTCATTAGAATAAAGTGTGTGCCTTCAATGTAGCACCTGAACTTATCAATGCAGCGTAAGGCGGCTAGGCCCTCCTTTTCCGCTGCATGATAGTTCAGTTCTGCGCCCTTTAACTTTTCGGAATGGTACGCAATCACCCTTTCCTCCCCATTCTGGACCTGGGTAAGAACTCCAGCGATTGCCGTGTCACTTGCGTCTGTTTGGACACAAAAAGGCAGACTAAAGTCTGGGTTGGCCATCACAGGCGCTGATATCAGCCTCTCTTTAATGGCCTTAAAAGCTTCATTTGCTGCGTTGTTCCACTGCACTCTCTTCGGCTTGTTTTTAAGCAAGTCGGTGAGAGGTGCAGTGAGTTCACTAAAATTGTCGATGAACTTACGGTAGTAGTTGACCATACCGAGGAATCGCCTTAATGAACGCACCGAGTTTGGGACCTCAAAACCCAATATCGCTTGGACTCGATCTGGGTTAGGTCTAAGACCTGCTCGGGATAAAATGTAGCCCAAATAGGGCAGTTCTTGGCAGCAAAAGTTAGACTTCTCAAGGTTTATGTAGAGATTTGCCTCCTTGAGACGTCTCGCAAGTTCTCGCAGTTTTTGGATATGATCCGCAAACGTATGACTGGCCACTACAATATCATCCAGATATACAAAAATGAATGGTTCCAGGGCACCGTACCCTAAAACACGGTCCATAAGTTTGCTTAAGGTGGCTGGGCTGTTTACCAGTCCAAACGGTAAACGTGTGAACTGATATAGACCCTTCCCTGGGACTGAGAATGCCGTAAATTTACGAGATTCTTGCCCCAAAGGCACCTGTAAAAAGGCTTGGGATAGATCTATAGTGGACAGATACTTAAATGGTCCTAGGTGGCTCAAAATGCGATTTTGGTGGGGGAGGGGGTACGCATCCCTTTTTGTGCGCTCGTTGAGCTTTCTAGCATCAAGGCACAACCTTACTTCTTCGCTGTCGCGTTTCTTTACTGGCACTACAGGTAGAGCCCAGTCAGATTCAGAAGGTTCGATGATGTTGTCTTGGAGCATTTTGTCGACGGAATTATGGATTTTCTTCTGTATTTCTGGACTCCAGGGGTACGGATTCTTCCGAACAGGTTCCGCTCCCTGAAACTCCTCCTTAAAATCTATACGGTGTTCAATAAGATCCGTCTTTCCAAAATTCCCTGGACTGGCTACCAAGAACAACTTTTTCACTTCCTCTAACTGTTCAACCTGCTCTTCGCTCAACTGTTCTTCTTCTTCTAGCTCCCTGTTAGTGTCTTCGTCAACGGACTCGACAGACTGGCTAAACGTCGGACGAATCCCAAATTTTCGCCAAAAATCGTACCCTAGAATGCATCTACGATTGAGTTTTGGAGCAATCACTACGGGTAAGATCTTCGTTTCACCGTTAAAACTAATTGGAATGTCTGCTGAACCAATCACCTCTAACCTTTCTCCAGCTGCTGTTCTCAGATTTGTGTTCGTGGGTTTAATTTTCAGTTTTAATGAACTAATCAGCCTCCTACTTCCTACACCTAATACAGTCCTCTCCGCACCGCTGTCTAACAAACCTATCACAGAAATACCTAGAATCTCAACCTTCGCAAATGGTCTCGGGTCGTTACTCAGCGTGACAATGGTTGCGATCTCTTCACTTCCTGAGTTCTCACCGAGTACCTGCTTATAGCCGAGTTGGTTCAGTATTTCTGGAGGTTGTGACGCGACAATTTCTTGAGGACTTTCTACGTTATCTGGGAGACTGACTTGCCTCACTGAGCAGTCTCGTGCATGTTTTTTGATTGGCAGTATGGGCAGTTTTTCAATGTGAATCCAGGGAATCCACATTTGAAACAAAACATATGTTTCTCCTTAGGACATTCCTCAAAACCGTGGTCATTTTCATGGCAGTTTAAGCAAACACCCTTCTTAATTGGAATGTAAGCCTTGACAATGCGCTGTAAGGCACTACTTCCACTCGGTCCCGGAGTTGGTCTTTTCTGTCTATGGGGATTGTGAGTTTTGTTGTCTGATTTCTCAGATTTCTTGTACTCATCCCTTTTTTGGTTTTCCTCACCTAAACTGCGCTGTTTCCAAAAGCCTTTCTGTCCATTACCTTTATTGAAATTCTGCCTGAAATTTCCCGATTCCTTCCTCCTATCTGGTTCATTTTTGTTGTATCTATCCTGTCTATTTGGGAAATTCTGTCGGTGGTAATTAATCTCATCTACCCGAATTGGCCTATTATTAAAAAAATCTTTCATTTCGCTGGTATAGTTGCCAGTTTATTGCATCAAACTTCTTACCGAATTCTTTCATTTTAGCTACGTCGGTCACGTTGGCAGCAAGCATGGCGATACGCACGTCCTCACGCGTATTGCGGAAGAGCACATCAAACTTGCGCCTATCATCCCAGGGGTTGGACACACCTCGGAAAATACGGGCCATGTCCAAGTAATAGTCCTGAAACTTTTCCTTGGCGCCCTGTTTCCGATTATACACCTGTCTTTCGTAGACGTAATCGATGTCAATCGGTAAGAATTCGTTTTTAAGTTCGCGAACTAACACTTTCCAAGACCCTAATTCGTAATCACCATTCACCTCCATGAACCAAGCTCTGGCTTTGTTAGTGAACAGGTGATGAGCACTCTGAAACAGTTCATCTTCAGAGAACCCTTCTGAACGAGCATTGAACTCAACCTCCTTCACAAACTCATTCAGGCGTTTACCGTTGTCCATGCCGTCAGACCGGATCGTCCATTTATGCACCGGCAAACGGTTGTTGTTTACCTTCGACCATTCTCTCTCTGACGATTTCGGTTGGCTAGGATCAACTACTACCTTTCTCTGTTCTGCTAACTGCTCTGAACTATCCATTGAACTGTTTCTGTCTTTCAACCACTCCAGAAAATCTGTCGGTTTTGACTGAGAAGATTTTGGTGGAACCTTCTCAGTTTCGCCTAAGTGGGTGTTGTTGAAGGTTTTGGCTTGTTGTTCTTGTATCGCTCGCTTTGGTTGCTGAGCCTCCAAAACTTCGATACGTTGAAGCAACTGGCTGACTACCTCTAACAATTGCTTGTTTTCGGCGGACAGCTTTTCCTGTTCTTTCTTCAACTTTTCTACATTTTCGTCTTCCTCAAGATTTCCTTCAACGGCATTTTCATTCTCATCTACTCTTTGCGTCTGCATTTCTTTCTCCGTTACCGCCATTCTACGTTCCTGTTCTCCTACATTCTCATCTCCATCTAAGTTGACTAACTCTCCTATTTCTTCTTCATGCTGTTGATTTCCTTCAACTAACTCGTCTCTCATACGATTTAAACTTTAGTTTACAATCGCTATCTCGGCTGCTCTAACCTCCGGAAGATGTGAGGTGGCAGAAAAGTATGTGTTTAATAATCGCAAGCACTCCCCAGCAATTACAGCCAGGCTATTCATACACTCTTCGCTCAACTCCCGATCTTTCAATCTTTCCATACGAAATAGAATGTGAAATAACCTGCTCTTGAAAACCTGGTCTGGAGCTTTCTTCGATCGTCTGTTCTCCAAAAACGCCTTGATCGAATTCAATTTATCGTCACATGTTTCTAACTCTTCAACAACATTTACTTTGGCAAAATCGTATGAAACATTTGACTGACTATCCTCTTCTTTCAGACGACTACGCAACACTCTCTCCAAACTGGCGCGAGGTGCAAGTTTGTCCATGCGGCGGATTACTAACTCATGTTCGAGTTCATCCACGGTGAGGTGGGCAGTATTCAACGTACTGTACTGTGCACGCAACACTGACATCTCCATGATTGTAGCTCTATCCACCGGAAATCAGTAGAATTAAATTAAAAAGAAACCTATTTCAGCACAAAGCTGTAAAATTTGAAAAAAAAAAAAAACTAGTTTTGTAAACGCTTTCGTTTTTCGAAAGCTAAGTTAATTTGAAAAAGTACCTAAAATTTGTTCACGCTTCCTAGCAAAAGCTCTAAATAATTTGAAAATCCTAGAAAAATGCTGACCAAGTCTGATTGGTTCACTCGGTTAAAATTGAAATATAATTCCTAGATTTGCTCGGTGTTTCTCTACGCTCTTCTCCGAAACATACAGGTCAAGATAACTTCCGGAATTCTATCGCGAAATTTTACAAATTACTCCGATTCTGTTTTAAATTCGTTCTCAACAATGATTGGTAGCTATCTTGCCACTTGGGAATTCCAAGACCTCCGTTATGGTAACAATGATTACAAGTTCTGAACAACTCCAAAGTAGTTCGTGACGTCAATTTTGTAAGTGACTTCGGGATGTTTTCCCAGAGACCTCCGCAAAGAAAAGTTATCAAATCTAAAGTGTTTCCCTAGCACGGAATGCCAAAGACAATTCACGTTGGGTGCCAAAGTATAACTTGCAGGCCGTGTTACTCCCAGCCTAGATGAGACCCCCGTCTCCAAGCCTCAGGGTCGGCGCTAGGCTCGTGACACTCCGCGAAAGAAAACACTTACAGATTGGCTCAAGTAAAACTCCCTCTATTTCGTGGTCTCGTGTACACTTATATTTCCACTTCCTTGACGTCCTACTTCCTGTACTTCTCCTGACTTTCCCTTCTCTATCCTTGCGTCCGTCCTCAACACCTCACGACGCCTCCCACTTTCTTATCCTACTCCTACCTTACAATTCCTTCACTTCTTCGGGGCCCCGCGCACTACAGCACCTTCTCCACTCCTCCTTCACCGACCGCTCAGACGTCTCCTTCTCTTCTGGCCAGGGGCGACGATGACTCCTTCCTTCTCCTTTTTCTCCTTCGTCTGCAGCCTCTCGTCGACCTCGTGCCTGTCCCGTGCGCCCCTCGAGTATGGTGACGGACTCGAGGCTTCAGTGATCCGTGGATTCACTGGAAAGCCTGGGTTTCCAAGCGCACTTGGTTGTCGTTCTGGGGTACAGGTCTTCACGGATTCACAGGGTCAACGCAGGTAGGCTACGGTGGAAAGGCTCAAACCACAATGGCGTTTTTAAATAAAAACCGCAAGGTCCTGTGGGCACGACGAGGGTTCAAAATGGTGGGTTAGGCACGATACGGTCGAACTAGGTTCAGGGTTATTTTGGGACGGGATTTACCTGGATGTCCAGTTTCTCACTCACTTCCTCTCTTCTTCCTTCTGATCTATCTTTCCTCTTACTTATTTTCACTTCTTGAACTTTAAACAACTGCTGTAAAGCGCGACTGTTCTCGTTGAAGATCACCAGACTTATAAAGTGTCTTACTGGTGAACGTTGATCCCGAATCTTTGGCCGTTGACCCATGTCCATCTACGTCATCGATCCGCCTCATCATGGCCACCCATTTCGCCACCCCCATGGCCGCCCATTCGTGTGGTTTAGCGCAGCCCTGGTGGTGACTAGCGGTACTACACTCGTCCTTCTATTGGGTGAAGCTGTGTTGGCTGCGTTCGTGGGAGCTTTCGGGACATCTTACTTAAACCTATCTACAAACGTTTTCTTTTTCTCTACAATACATTTACGAAAATAAACGCGACAAATCTCATCAACACTAGACATCACACTGACACTGGTTACAGCCTAATGTTAGTGATTGTTCAGTCTGTGCAGCCTATGTGCTGAAGACGATGTAAATTGTCTTTTCAAAAGTCTCTATTTAAAATGGAAGGTCTCCATTTATTCAAAAAGGTCTCTGGAGTCTTGTTTTTCCTTATTCTGATTGCAGTGAATCTTGATGCAGCATTCTACAGGCTCCAGAGAAAAAATCCAAGAATATAACGCGGCTGTTCAGCAGGTTCTTCAAGAATTTCGTCTTACATGTCTCAAGGAAAAAATTCAAGAAATCTTCTAGTGATTTGTCCAGAAATTTCATCTGGAATACTTTCAGAGAGTCATACAGGAATCTCTTCAGAAACTTTTCTAGAGATTCCTCTACCAATTCTCCCACAAATTATTCCAGAGATTTTTTAAAGGATGCCTAGAGGATTTTCTCCAGGAAAACTTTGAACACGCCTACGGTACTACCTGCAGTAATTTCCTCAAGGATTATCCACATTTTTTTTTCAAGGACCATACTAAGAACTCCTCCAGTTATTTTTTCACTAATCTTCTTCTTCTTGGCATTAACGTCCTCACTGGGACAGAGCCTGCTTCTCAGCTTAGTGTTCTTTTGAGCACTTCCACAGTTATTAACTGAGAGCTTTCTTTGCCAAAGTTGCCATTTTCGCATTCGTATATCGTGCGGCAGGTACGATAATACTCTATGCCCAGGGAAGTCAAGGAAATTTCCATTACGAAAAGATCCTGGACCGACCGGAAATCGAACCCAGACACCTTCAGCATGGCTGTGCTTTGTAGCCGCGGACTCCAACAACTCGGCTAAGGAAGGCCCCTCACTAATTCTTCACTAATCCTTCATCCAAATTCTACATTTGCTGCTCTAGGAGACCTTACAAAGATTTTTAGAAGATGTTCTAAACGTTAATCTTAGAGGATGTACTAAGAAAATCTATGGAAGAATCTCCAGATAAAATCCCGCAGAACTTAGAGCTTCCTTGAAAAATATTTAAAAAAGACTTAGGAGAAATTCCTAATGAAAACTCATAGGTAATTTCTTTTGAGAAACTAAAAAGTAGATTGGAGTATTTTGTACCTTTTCCGCCCAAAATGCAAATCTTTGACAGATTCGCATATTTCGACAACCACTTGCAGTCTTCTTCAGTGTCAGTTACTGAAGAAGACTGCAAGTGCTAGTTGAAATACACGTATCTGTCAAAGATAACCATTTAGGGCGGAAATAAAAGGTACAAGGTACTCCAATCTACATTTTAGTTTCCCTATTGAGATTCTGCTCAGAGGATTCGAATACATTAAAAAAAGTTAATTTCTATTGCTATCCTTGGAAAATTCAAGGTTATATCCAAAACAATATTTTTGGAGAAATTCATTAGGAAAACTTTTGGAGGAATTCCACAGGATATATACACTTAATGAACTCCTGGAGTAATTAATGTTCGGGATAATCTCGGAATCTTTGGCAAAATACCTAAATTCTCACGAAATTCCTAGAGAAGATCAGGAAAAAATACACACATTATTACGAGCAGTTATACTGTCGTAATGTCTCGAGAAATTACAAAAAAGAGAAATGTCTGGCTTGATTTCATTTGTTTTCTTTTTCTATTCGGTCCATTTTGGTTCCTTTCTGATTTTTTTAAAAGCTAGAGGCCTCCAAAATTCCTATATTTAAGTGCCATTACTTGATCTGCAGATATATAAATTGCATTCGAACCTAGTCTTAAACTAAGTTTAAAAAGTTTTCGTTACAGTTGGAAATGTAACGTTAGAAAATTGTTAGAAACTTAAGCAAAAGTATGGTACTCTGCTTGTACACTACCCGGCATAAGTATGGAATCGCGTATTGCAACACTCATACTAAATATTGCAGCACCTTGAAAAGTGACCCATGACCCCTCGCATAGCCACACCACCCCCCCAGAAAGGGGCCCTACTTGTCAAAATATATTAATAAGTATAAATAATTGTACTTCTATGTTATTACGTTTAATGCGATCTTATGTGTTCCGTCACATCCCAGACAACCAAAATGTACGTATAACGAAATGACCCGGAGGATTTGTATGTGCAAAATTTCACTTATAAGATGTCGCGAAAAGGCTTTCTACATACAAGTGGAGGCGATATGCGTGCATATATTATGTGATGAATAATAACATACAATGCGAGTGTATAAATATTTTTACGAACTAACCTATGATCTTATGCGACTTAACTTATGATAACAAATGTTGATTTGACAGCTGCTACGTATTGATTCGACTTACTTTGTACGAGTGTACGGGACGAAGCAAAATGTACAAATGAACTCAGAAAAAAAGTGTTTTATGCGAGGAAACTCATCAATCTGACAAGTTTAACCACGGTGTTTTGCGGGTATGATGCAATTAGTATGAATAAACGAGTTATAACGTGAACTTTCATGCGATTTCTGGTTGTCTGGGATATGCATGTTTGAAATGCAGCGCAATAATTAAAGTGATGACAAAATTTTTCAACGAGAATCGAATCATGTAGTCCATCTAGACACCTGCATAATGAGGCGAAAATAGTTATACCGTCGCACAGTGCTTCCAAGGGCCTAAATTCGTGATCGAAAATGTTTTGCACCAGAAAAGTTGGTTTTAGAGGTATGGTGTCTTCAGAGAAGTTGTTCGGGATGTTGAAGCCCTTCTTAAGAAAGAATTATTTTTGTGATGAATCCACCTAGCAGTGAGATAGATTTTCACTTTTTTGCAAAAGTGGAGATACAGCAATGGTGTCTTCGGCAAAGTTGTAGATAATTTTACTACATGAAAATTTGCTGAAGACACTTTAGCTCTATCTATTGAATTTTAAGAGATATGGGTCATTTTTTGTGAACGACCCCTTAAAACTAGTTTTTTCGTTATATCTCTTTCTGGGTATTTTTAAGATTTTTCACATGTTCTACAAAGTTGTTTTAATTGATAAAATACGCATTTCTTTAGAAGTCATAAAAAATGTATCTCTTATATTTTCGGAGTTATATGATATTTTATGTTGAAAAATCGACTACTTCACCTTACTCTAACATTTACAGGGGCAAAGTGGAGCAACATTTTTAGCTTGCATATGAAAGAGCAATTTAATAGCTATCAAATCCATGGTAACTGACACGTGGCACTGCTTTCCTTGACTACAAAATATGTTCCGTAAAATGTTGAAAAATTAAAAGTATGCAGCTTTTAATACCGTGTATTTTTAAAATACGCCATTTTTCATGGGTCTGGGTCATTTAGCATAAAGCCATTTGGCATAAGTTCATCTGGCATCAAGCCGTTTGTCATAAAAGACATTTGGCATAACGGTCATTTGGCATAATGGTCATTTAACATAAACACATTTATAAAGAACAGGTATATTTTGAAAGAAAGGATTTTATTCTAGTTATGCGAAATGACCGTTATGACAAATGGCCATTATTTCAATTGGAGTTATGCCAAATGACCTTATGCCAAATGACTTTAAGCCAAATGAACCGTTCTCATTTTTCATGGCTGAGTGGAAAATTTTCAGGTCTTCTAGGATATGATATATTCGGTTATGACTGTAAAAACGTGATCTCTCAAATACTAAATATTTTTGAATATTGTTAACGTGAAATAGCTAGTTATCTTAAGTAAATATTGCACTAAAATTTTTAAGACACAAATCTGGCGAAGTAGGCATCGAACAACAGTGATTTTTATTTTAGCTTTGTGCATTAGTAGAAAGTATAAAATAAAAATATAATGCTTGTTAATTCAATATTTGTTCAGTTAAGTGCTTTTAGAATGCGGACAGAGATATGGTATAAGTCGGCCATTGAGATGACCATCTCTAGATTCCGATATGTTTCACTTTAAGCACAGTGGATAATGTAAATAATCAATTCGCCTAAGACTTCATATCATCATATGAACACTTTTGTAATAATAATAGTTAAAAGATAGTCTTTTTATGGAGAAAGAAATTGTTGAGAGAGAGGATCAAAGAAATAATCTACATAGGCAAAAATATTGAGATGTGGATAGTCGACTGTATTATCACAAAAAGGGTCTTATTTTAAATTTTCTTCTTCACATTCACAAAAAGTAGTATTAAAAATACACATAACAGCGAAATATATAGCTTGTTCATGGTAACAAATGATAGTCCGTTTGAAAACCATTCTGTTCGTATGTCACGCCACTTTAGTTTTATTTATATGGAAAGATGGATAGATTTATAAAGATTATGTTCTCTTGTAAATACAAAAGAGCAAAATACCAAAACTAAAGAAAACATTCTTTCCTTTAATATTGTTATTATTATTATCATTACTATTATTATTATTTTAAGCTTAAATAGGATGACTTCTGTTTTCAGGCAAATAAATTACTAACATTATTCTATATGCTTTATAATACGTTCATTATAGAGCTGATGTTACGTAATAAAGGCTATCTCTTAGAATTCATACATCTAGTTTTCACTGTAAATGAGAAGTATGACGTTTGATATCAAGATATCCTATCTTAGGCAATATCAGCATTAGCCAAACCGAATATATCATTGCGTAGAAGACCTGAAAATTGTTACTCAGCCCTGAAAAATGGCGTATTTAAAAAATAAACGGTATTAAAAGCTGTATAATTTTAATTTTTCAATATTTAACAGAACATATTTTGAAGGCAAGGAAAGCAGTGCCACGTGTCAGTTACCATGGATTTGATAGCTATTGAGTTACTCTTTTATATGTAAGCTAAAAATGTTGCCCCAATTTGCCCCTGTAAATGTTAGAGGAAGGTGAAATAGTCGATTTTTCAACATATAACTCCGAAAATATAAGAGATACATTTTTTATGTCTTCTAAAGAAATGCGTATTTTATTAATTAAAACAACTTAGTAGAACAAGTGAAAAATCTCAAAAATACACAGAAAGAGATATGACAAAAAAACTAGTTTTAAGGGGCCGCTCACAAAAAATGACCCATATCTCTTAAAATTCAATAGATAGAGCTAAAGTGTCTTCAGCAAATTTTCATGTAGTGTAATTATCTACAACTTTGCCGAAGACACCATTGCTGTATCTCCACTTTTGCAAAAAAGTGAAAATCTATCTCACTGCTAGGTGGATTCATCACAAAAATAATTCTTTCTTAAGAAGGGCTTCAACATCCCGAACAACTTCTCTGAAGACACCATACCTCTACAACCAACTTTTCTGGTGCAAAACATTTTCGATCACGAATTTAGGCCCTTGGAAGCACTGTGCGTCGATGGGGGTGACAATGGGTCTAAGGAGTGAGATTGGGTCAAAACGAAAAAATATGATTTATGAAATATTTCAGCTATTAACGCTGAAATTACTAAAATTAATAATTCATATGTTAGGAAACATATTATTACACGTAATTCATCACAATATACATTTTAAGAAATAGTAGTTTTTGTTTTCTATATCAATAAACTATAATAAAGATAAAATTTACAGCATTAAATTTCTCCTGTGCAAACCATCATGCTTGTACTTTAACCTCTATCTCTATTAGTAGAAGGTTGAAAGTCTTTTAATTACACTTCACACGTATTTTCCGAAATCTATTTGATTTTTCCACAAAAATTTCATTATTTTCGGTACGGTGTCTAAAACATCAAAAATGGGGGTAAGATTGGGTCAAGCAAGTACAATAGTAAATGAAATTGCAAGTCCACTTTTTTGACATTTAACGCTGCCGAGTATTCTCTTTTTTCATTAACATGTGTTTATTCTTTCTAAATACAGCATCTATGAAACATCAAATAAGTCTACTTGAGTAGTCCGTGCATTGAATAACAATGCAACGCATTTTGACAACTTCTCAAACCAGCAACTGTGTTTTGTGCGCAGCAACATTGTAAAATTATATCAAATGGATTTATTTTTTGGAATTTAATTATTTGTCTGTATTTTTATACTATAGAAACATCTTACGGAAATACAAATGAGTTGGATCGCTGAAATATTGGGATTATGAATTATGATGATTATGGGATTATCTACCTGAAATGTATTGATCGTTGAATGTAGCACCGAAATTTAACTATTTGCGAAGGTTTAAAATAATCACTGTTTCAGTACACCTTTGGAGAAACTGAATAGGCTTTATGGCAATGGGGATGAGACTTTGAAGACAATTTGAGGGAAAAAACAAGATTTATGTAAACTTAACGATAAATGATGGGTTCACATATTTTTTCTCATAGCTCTTCAATTTTTTGGTATAATCGTTCTATAAGTGGGTTTATCATACCTGTGAAACATCTTAGATATCTTTTCGTCTTGTTTGCATCGTATTTTATCAATATTTTTCAGCTGTGAATGGTTTTGCAATCATATTCTCAAAAACAAGTTATTTCAATTACTGTGACTCAATGTCACCCCCTCTATGGGGTGAGATTGGGTCATTTTTAATTCACTTGTGGTGCCGCTGTGAATAAATATTTTTCTTTCATTTTTTGAACAGTTATTAATCTACCATCAAAGTACATACCCACCAAATTTGAAGTTTATTGGAGTTAAATTACGATAGTTATTCAATAAATAAATCGTACATATCCCATTTTAACCCATTCTCACCCCCGACGACGGTAGTAGGTCTTCGTTACTATATATAGCTTATAAGCAGTTGTTTCACAACTTGGATACCGATGGCGAGCCGTAGTGCCGAGCAACACATGAGACGAGTCTACCCGGGAGCACACGCTTTAAGAATTTTCGTGAGCCTCCGGCTAACGCAGCACACTAGGATTCCGATGAGCTGAGAGACGGTTTGATTGGAGGCTCGTCAGTACATTTCTGTGCTCCTGAGAAATATGTAACTCTAATCTCGATACCGAGTTAGAGAACCATAGTAAAAGTTGATTTTCATGGCTAATTCGATGGTCACTTGGGTCTCAGGTTTTGTTTTCCATAACTCGATACCTCCCTATCCCGATACACGAAAATGACTACTTCTAGAAAAGTGATTATGATAATCATTATGGTTCAAAATGATTTCGAAGATTTTTGTTTCATTATCAGAACATATTTATTTCAACAAAAAAAATCGACCTAATGTTTTTCTTAGAAAAACTTTTTTATTTAAAAAAATATCTCCATCATGAAACTTTGTCCCAAACATTTTTTTTTCTTATCAAGATTCGATGGTAAAATCTTAAAAAATAATAAAAATGGGGTTTTTGTGCAATTTGAAATTCACGTTTTATGTTTTAATTTTTCATGACAAAAAAATTAATATTTTTTCAGTGTATTTTTTATAGCCCCAACGATTAATTACAACTTCTCCAGGGTTTATTCATAAATTCCATAACGCCAAAAATGGCCATTTTTGACACCCACCCACCCCCTCGTAACGCAATTTGTATGACCATTTTTCAAATTTCGTATGAGCTGTAACATCTTCAAGACACCCACCCACCCCCTTCAGCGATATGAAATTTGTGAATCGGCCCTCCATAGAAAATGTTTTCTTGAAAATCAACAGTTTCGGAGCTAGAATTTTTCAAATAAATTGCATGCTTAAACTAATAGGCCATTTTTTGAATTTGTTCCTTAGTCAAAATGATCGATGTAATTATGGAAAACATTCATTCTACCATATGGAAAACATGTGTAAAATTCAATCCAAATTGGCGATGTTCCAGTTCTGTGGTTCTGTGACCGATTTGACATGGAATTCGTCTATTCTTACGGAATACTGGGCAGAATTTTATAAAATCTTGTGCAAAATAAATTGCAAACTTGTGCAAGGTTCTCACAGAATCCATAACATGATTTTCACTGAAATTTGTATATAAATTTTAGATAATACTGATATTTTTTCAGAATTTCTGGCCAAACTCTTGGAAAAATTTTAATTATATTCTACACAGAATCCAAAGCAGGTCTTTCAAAAGTATTCTGAAAATAGAATTATGATTATGCAATTCTAACAGAATTCAGGATAAGTTTATAAATAACTTATTCACAAAACTCTGATCATGATACTTAAAATCATGTATCTATTCGTAAATTTCTCAAAACGAGCTTTTTTTTTAATTCTTGACTTGATATTTTTGACGATGTTGGAATTCAAAGTGCTCTAAAACAATTTGACCTGCCACACGGCTTGTCTGGTAGAACAATATTATCACATAAAAAGAGACATCCCTGAATCTTTCGTCATTTGAAAATATAGGTTATTAGCTTTCACATCAATTCTCCGAAATAATAAATAACGTGCGATGGATGGCAATGCTTGTTTTTAAAAGTGTAAAATTTACAATATTATGATTTGAAAATGATTTTTTTTTTAATATTAAAAAAAACTGGTCAATGTTATTCCGGGTTACGGTACTCCTGAATTTCTGAAGTATTATTTTCTCGAACCCATGATGGTGGATCCGACAAGAATACTTTTGGAACTAATGTTAGGAATTAAAGAGGAATTAAAGGAGGCCTTCTTGAAGCAACCCCTGGAAAAATGTTCAAGGAGTTCGTAGAAACCTCTGAATAAACTTCTGAGGAAATTTATGCCTGAAAAAAATCCAAGAGAAGCTTCTGATAAATTTACTGTTAATATTTTGAAAGAGTTCTTGTAAAAGATCTTAGACCGATCTATGGCGGACTTTAAATAATCTGGGAAAATTATCTAAGTGACGAGAGCAGTTAATGGTTAACCCTCTAATACCCAAACATGTATTTTCGATCTTAGTATCATTTTTTGATATCTAAAATCGGTCTTAATACGTTTTGGACAATGATTATTTTGTATTCGCAAATTAATGGATTTTGGTTTTTGATTTTTCTTATTTTTTTTTCTTGAATCCTCTTCCGGGTACCGATTTTTGACAATAATAAAAATTGAGTTTTTGCAGTATTTTTAAAAATATAAAATTTCATTATTTTTTTCTGATACGTATTTTATTTTCCGTGTAACTGACGGTAAAATCGATTTGAAATTACTTCAATTCCACCTGGATTTTCTTCTGTGATAGGTTGATTGTATAAAAATATAAAATGTACAAAATTTTGTATTACACGTTATATTAGGCCCAGGCATTTGTTGGTTATAAAATAATACAATTGTCAAACATGTCAAACATTTTCCATAAATATACAAATGTTTCAAAAGTCGTATAAAACTTTCCTGATATGTGTGTTATGGCCCAAAGTTTAAGCAAAAAAAAACATTCTGATTTCCGAGCTAATAAATAATACACAAAATTATAAAAGGTACCGTGTCTAAAGGCGGGGTTGGGTATTAGAGGGTTAATAAAGAAAAATCCTAGAAGGAAACTTTTAGCATGGTTTTGCTGAACATTACTGTTTTCATTTCGTTATTTGTCGCGCAAAGAAAGTTTATGTGCTCAAAAACGAGATAAATGTTAAGGGAGTTGTGGTAGTTTTTAAATTTTCGGTTTCCCAAATATTTGGTTTTGACAAAAAACGTCACAGTAGACATCACGAAGTTTTTCGGTTTGATTTGTAGGTGTAATCATTTCAGCCCTTACGTGCCTCTCACTACTAACCTAAAAAAATAATCATGTTTGATTTGCAACTAATAAGTTGAATTGATCTTCAGTTTTTCAACTTATATTGACTCTAAGTAATACGCTTGTGTTGAATATGATTGTACCCCGTTTGGCATAAGGTCGTTTGGCATAAAGCCGTTTGGCATAAAGTCGTTTGGCATAATGGTCGTTTGGCATAATGGCCGTTTGGCATAATGATTGACTTGAAATAAATATCGGCATTTTTTAAGCTTTTACCGAGATCAACACCACCGTGCCCACAGCAAAAAATTTTGATAGGTTCTAAACAAGCGTGGTGTTCGTTCAGAGATTATCCGAGCTAAGAATTTCAAAAATTGTTGTGACATTATAGAGCATTGCTAAATAAAACTCGTGACGAGTATCTACATCTCAGAACATAGAGTACCCTTGAGCTTGTTGCGATATACATATTTGAAAACAGTAAATTGGCAAGGAAAGTTCGCAGTTATTCATCAAGGGAACGCTCATAGAATATTTCGCTGCATATCAAGCTCTGTCCCAGTTTGGACGTAACACTCGCTGAAAATTTCTTGATAAAAGAATGATTTTTTTTTTTGCAAAATATCAAAAGCTCTAATCAAAAGATCTATTAATGCGACTTGATGCAAAAATAGCCTTTATACGAGAGCAGATTATTTTTCGTTTAAAATGTTTCAGACTCTAACGCAAAAAAAAATCTTTTCACAGCACAGCTCAAATGAACAACACATCTTAAAAAAAATATATTTGTGGCAAAACTTTTCAACGGTTCAAAATAAATTTTAATTTTGGAAGTGTACATCAAAAACACCGTCTATTATCGAGAAAAGGGAAAATTTGTTATTGAAATAATATATTTTCCAGCATATCTCGTAAGGAGATCACGCGTTCGCCCCAAAAAAGTATATATTGAATATTGGCAGGTTCTGAAATAATTATAATTCTAACAACACATCTGGCAAGAACTGATAATAAAAATGGTTCACAATTAGCTTCACTAAATAATAAAATTTATAACAGTATAAACATAAAGAACAGCCTATTTTTAAAAGAAGGCAAAATTTACAATTAAACCAATACAAGAATTGACGCCAAAAATTATTGCGGCAATGACTGGTTCCCCCGAAAAGTGGTGAAGAAAGAACGATAAACAGTCAAAAGAAGGAAGTATTCTGTCATTCTCGGCTATACAAATGTTGGCAAAAATGCTGAAGACGGTAAAACTCGAAAGAACCGCCAATTAAAGAAAGAAGGGTGCATATTAGATGGTCAGTTCGTTCACCCCCCCTGAAATGTATATAGTTACGACAATTATGGGTGCTAAAAATTTTCCGGGGGAGTGGGCTAGTCGAGGAAACGGGATATTCGGGAAATGGCATTCGGGGAAACGACATTCGGGGAAAAGTAGCACAACCCATCAAAGTAACTGCAGTAATCGATTTCTCTTTTCGCTGATAATTTGAGCAGATCAATGTTATCGATTGCCGCCCTTTTTTCAGTTGTATACAAAAATACTTAAAAAATATAGCTCCAAAGAACAGCCTATGCATAAAAGAAGGAGAAATTTATTGAAATTTAAAATCAACAGTTTTCATATCTATAATAATGGTTACATCATATTTAGGAAAAAAATAGAACAATTAATAGAAGGGTAAATTTGTACTAAATATATAAAAATCTTCAGTGCAAAAATTTGTTCCAATAGCGAAACTCAAAAGAAGAATTAATATATGAAAGAAGGGTAATTTCTGGATAAATAATAAAATACTATTGGCAATAACTTTCCTAATATGCTTAAATTTATTCAAGAGCGAATGATTGTTGAATAGAGTGCCATTTTGTATCAATTGACTCCAAAACAAGCCTTGTGTCATCAGAAAGATTCAATAGAAACGTAAAAACGAAAATTGAGAAATTCTTGGTTTCAGACTCATTATGCCAAACGACTATTATGCCAAACGACCATTATGCCAAACAACCATTATGCCAAACGACTTTATGCCAAATGACCATTATGCCAAACGACTTTATGCCAAACGGCTTTATGCCAAACAACCATTATGCCAAATGACCTACCACCGTTGAATATATTAACCCCTCTACCGGCAGCTTCATTTTTTATCGCTAAAAAAATATCTTTTTTGTTTCTCGATATTTTTGCACCATTTTTTCACAAGGTCTCAAAAAACTCTTCTAGTTGAAGAATCCGTGTCTATATTAATCATTGGTGATCTAGTTTTGAATAAATTTCAATGTTCCTTGGGGGACCGACATTCTCCATATAAAATGTCTTTGGCGGTCATTTTGTTTTTGGTCAATTTATCAAAAAATTAAAATGTGTACTACACAATGCAAGGTAATGGGCGACTCTGAAAAAATCATACGAATCGGTGCAGTATTCTTGGAGAAAGATAAAAATTACGTTATGAGGTTTTTAAGAGTTTTCAAGATCTTTATTTGTCCAGCGTGGTACCAGAAACATAAATGCTCATTACTCAAAGACTGCTGCACCAAATTGCTCAATTTTTTTTACAACATACTCGCATTAATGTATCATTTCGTGGAGTGAATATCCGAATACGATAAAATTTCTGTAGCCTGAGATATTTAAATGGGTTATGACTATGCGTCGGTCCCCCAAGGAATTTTGGAGTATCTCCGGATCCAGATGACCAATTATCAATATCGACACACATTTTTAAACTAGAAGAGTTTTTTGAGACCTTGTGAAAAAAAAATGTGCAAAAATATCGAGAAACAAAAAAGTTATTGAGATTTGAATATTTTTTTTTAACGGTAAAATATGAAGCCATCGCTAGAGGGGTTAATAATATAAGAAGGGTAGAATACCTTTTATTCGTCATTCTGTTTTTACAAGGCAAAAATCTGCAACCAGACCAGAAAAAGTAACTCAGGGAATGTGGGGATACCGCACCACCGATGACCCACTAAAACCAGCCCTTGCACTGTATGTGGTGCTTTAGACCCTTTTTTTCCCCGGAACCACCTTACGGTATAATTTCGGATATTTTTACCTTTCAGCGATAGCACCTCCAACGATAGTTGTTGCCGACGCTGAAAACGTCATTTGAAACAGGTAAACTGCCATTAACTGACCCATTAAAGGATCGTTTACCGATGCATCTGTTAAAAAATCTCCCAATCCGATGAATGGATTTCGATACACACTTCTGCCTAGCATAAACGCGAAACCGAACAACCAGAACGATACTCCTCCAAGAACAATATCCACCACGTTCCTCAGCATCATATCAACTTCATTCTTTTCACTGACACATCCTGATTCTAGAAGAGCAAACCCGGTTTGCAAAGTCACTAGCAGAAAAGCACATATCATAATGAAAGTGCCATCATTTTCTCCAAAATCATATAGCTTTGGAACTAAAAACGTGCTGTTAACAGTGCCATTGTCAAGCAAATTGGCCGCAATCGTCACTATATTTGCCATAGCTTTGTTGTCTGTTCAAACTTAAACGAAAAAATCCTTAAAATTAGTCAAATCTCTAAAGCTTCAACTTTTCTCCTGTCCATCTTAATTCACTGCAAAATGTTAACTGATTGCACACCTGTTGCCATTCCCAACCTCGAGCTAATACGGCAGCACTCTTTACCTCTTTGGCGTACTTTTACCTGTTCATTAGTATCAGACATACACAATATACACATGTCGTCGGTCGTGAGCTTTAATAATCATAATTGCCGGAAAATCGCCACACAAACAATTCAAATTTAATGTTCGGGCACGCGATTCTTTTTCAAGTGAGTAGAGTAGGAACAACAAACAATATTCATGCACGAGAGGAATATCTATCAATCCGCCACCTGTAATCACGTGCGAACTTTTATTGCGTGATGTGAATGAAATTTCAAATTTGGCGACAATTTTGAACACTAGCTTTGTTCGTGTTTGAATTACTGAGCTTCTCGAACTCGGCAGTATCAATCTCGGTTTATGAAAATAGATGAGAGTATTTTCTACTTTCTTCCCTAATTGCTTATCTTTTGACAGATACGCGTAATTCGATTATTTTCAACTTGAAGTTTTCCCAAGTGTTAGTTACTCGTATCCAGTATAACAGAATTATAACAACTGGTGTTATGCATTTAAAAAATGTAATTAAAAAAAAGATTATTAGTTGTTAAAATAACAAACACAATCATCAGACCAAACACTTCTGATATGTTTGATGATTAGATAATTCGATTCCACCATCTATGTATTATAGCAAGGCATCTGCCTATAGCACTGGAATAATCTGAAATGCGATTTGATCAAGATTGTACTGTTGTTTTTGAGCAGTCAGTCTCCTGTATGAAGGGCCGAAAATGGATAAATGCGGACCCACACGCAGCGACACTTGCACGAAACCCGCGTCAGGGAAAGAAGAAAGTTTTCACGAACAACTGTAAATCTGTAAAACGATTGACAGATTGCTCCCAACAGATGGGCTTTAAGAGCCCGCTCTCAATCCACGAAATGTTCATAACAGGGAGGAGGTAGGCCCAAGCTCCCTGTCCAAATGACTACATTCGGGTGCCCTGGTGGTCCCAGCTCTGCCCAAAACACATACAATAATAATAGAAACACCGTCAAACGGACGTAACACTGTTGAAATTTCCATAGGCCACTCATTCAATGATCATTTCAAATTCGCTATGATTCAAATCTCACAACCAGAGGAGCGCGCATCGTTTTTGTTCGCGTTTGACATTTCACACTACCGCTATTCGCCGGTCGCGCTGTACAAAACCAATGTCTTATAAAACAGTTCCGGCTCTTAGTATGTGTGTGCTTGTATTAGTCACGAAAAAGATGTAAACATAATCATCAGCTGATGGTGACGCCAAGCCTGCCAAAAATTTTGTTTGCAGGTTGCTCAACATGATGTCATCTTCGGCAACTTCGTGAACTTTCGGCTTCGAAGTTGGCATTGCACAACTACCACTTTAAAACTGAAGATATCACGAATACCAACTTGATGCTTCGGTCTCACCTCTAAATACCCCACATCAATACAAAACAGCAGTGATCCTTTACATGAGAGATAAACGGAAGTAAAATAGAATGGTTTGACAACAGACCAGCAGTGCTGAGTTTGCTCGGCGTAGAGAATAATATTGCAAAAGGGACGTGACTTCCTATGTAGTGCTAAAAAGCTAAAAAGTGTATTTTTTTTCGTTATAGAATTTTGAGCTACGTTCCCAAACAAATAAACATAAAAAAATCAACAACTAAATATCGCATTGGCAATAATTCAAAAAAAGTAAAATAGTTCATATACTTTTCTCTATGCTTAAAAACTTTTCCCGAAAAAACTTCAAGGGGATTACATTTTTCCTCAAGAGAAGTTCAAAACAAACATAACGCATGTTCGTTTGGCTTACGTTTTGACAGTTCTTGCTGCTCAATTGGCTCACATTTTGACAGAAATGTCAGCTTTTGCGTATCTCTCTTATAAACTACAAAACAGTAACTTATGGAACATGCTCACCATATGATGGTGGTGTGAACTGGGCGATGGATTTTTAAGAAATTTATTTCATTTGTTACGTCTGTTTGCCTGTGATAGAAAGTATAATTCTATCGTCATGCAAACTATTAGTTTATTGGATCAAATTACGCGTAATCCAAAAAAAGTACTCCGGTGACGCGAAAACGAAAAACGTTCTCCAGTGATGGAAAGCATCATGCCGTTTACGCAAAATGAACCAATGTTAAGCAGGATACACGCTCACACTCTTACGAACCAACAGCGACCGATTTGGTCACATATTCTTACATCGCAGAACCAGAGCAAAACAAATGTAAAAAGTGCATGGTTGCTGAATGAACATAGTTTTTTTGCAGCCGTTCAGACCCTTACATGAACATCTCAGCAAAAAAGTATTGCGTATGCATCACACCAAAGCATAAATAGCGTTTTGAATTAAATTTTCATGACAAAAAAAACATAGCAGACATTAGAAATAACTAGTGTTGTGTTTAGATATCAGCATATTTGAAGAAACTGTTCCGCTGTATGAGGTTCTTAATAAAGTTTATTTCGAGTACAATACTTTTCACTTTATGAGCCATACAAATGATGCGCTGCTTTTGACGTTTCATGAAAACAGAATCTGGGCTGCATATGACGTTGTTTTTTTCCTCTTCGCTAGTCTCGTCTCAAATCGCAATATGAAGAGAGAAATTATATGCAAAATGAAGGGACCGACGAAATGGTTCCGACATAGAGAGAGATATCGAAATATAGAAGATCAAGATGTGGAGAGTCGACTGTATTTTTGAATAGTTAACTGGTCAATTATTTCTGAACTAGACAAACTACACGGGTAAAAATGTGTTCACGAAACCACGAAAATTATTCATGAAATCATGAATACCCATATTCATGGCACTCTTTCCCATACAAAATCGGACCATGGATATGGATATTCATGATTTATTCATGATTCCAGGAACAGTTTTTTTGTGTATGTATAATCAGTGTTGATAGACTCACACAAGAAAGCTCAATCAATGAGCACTCCCGTGAGAGCAAACTCATTAAAGATTTGCTGCTCAAATCTCATGTTTCAGATTTTCATGCAAAATCACTCAGTCACACCCAAGCCGTAAAAAACGCTTTAGTCATAAAACCCGCACAAATCCGCGAAAATCGAATGTTGTTGTTTAGAAATAATTCAATAATTTTCCCAGATTAGTAATTAATAATTGTATCAATTTTGTTATGCCTTTCTGATCAGGCAGATGGTGTATTTCCATATTGAAAAAATAAAAGCATTACAGAATTTCAGCCCACAACCAGTCACCCTATCCTTCGGTAACAAATACTAGCAAAAAGAGTAATCTGTGCAGTGATGCTAAATATATATGATCGGCGTTAAGTCAGAGTGAACCAAGTGACATTTTTCCATATTTTGAGAAAAATGGGCTTAAAGTCTAACGCTTTGTAATTTTTTACCTCGTAAAAATTTTGGTTCAATATTTCTACACATCTTTGTGTTGTTTTCAATCAAAATAATGTGAAGTGATAATCATGAAAAATCATAATCCAAACTTCTGATAGAACGATTTTTTGATGGACTATGTGAACTTGGTCCACTCTGATTGAACTAAGTGGTTCACTCTGACTGAACAATTTCTAGGAAAATAACAATCATTTAATGCTTGTATGGTCAAACTGGGTGCATATCTCTAAGATAAACAGATTATCATAATCGTAAATTCTTCAATAATCCATATCGTCAATCCCGAAATCCAGAAATATTCAAATATGCGTTCAGTTAGAGTGAACCAAGTGATAATTTTGAGTACCGACCAAAATATACTGGTCCAATAAGCGGGTTCTAGGACATTCCATACATGAACCAAAGAACTACCATAAACTTCAATCGGACTCCGAAATCTTGACTCAAAAAATGCAATAATCAATCAATTTATTGCTTTTCAACACTTGGTCCGCTCTGTCTGCACAGAATTTTTTTTGCAATTTCTGACCACCCATCCAATGATGGTAAATATGTAAAAATAGAACTCAAAAGCAAGTAGTAGCAAGTAGAAGAATCATTCGATGTCGAAAAGTCTGACAAATCTCTTGAAATGTTTTTCATTTCCTCGCATTCCTCCCCGAGCAGAAGAAAATAACTACTGAATACCAAATTGAGGTATTCCATAACAGATAATTTCCAATACTTACAACCTGAATGAGCCCTGCATAAGAGGTAAAATACCTCAAATAATATCTCAAGCATATTCTACGAACACCAAACTGATAACTAGATCAGGTATTGTAATACCTCAATAATACCTGATGGATTTTCATATAAAAGTCAAATGTTTCAATAGTAGTTCAATACCTCCAGCAGACCTCAATAGCTATCGAATACCAAAATAAAGTGTTTTTAATTGTTTTAAAGATTTTTTTCAATACCATTTTAATACCAAATTGAGGTATTGACAACTGAACAATACCTAATTTTGGTATGATACCAAAATATGGTATGTATAAGCAGTGGCGCGGGAAGTGGGTAGGACAGGTAGGACATGTACTACGCACAAAAATACCTGGGTAGGACATACAAAGGATTGTCCTACTCACGATTCTCACCAAATATATGGAGAATGGAAGACACGATAAGGTTTTTATGGCATTTTCCAAAAGTTCTGGCACATTAGAAGAACGATTGAGAATACCTATATTGAAAGTCCTGGGAACTGTAATAATTGCTACAAACTTCTTTGACCGTCAGATGAAATGAAGAAATCCTCTACGGCATTTCTGAATGAATCAATGGATGGTTTCCTAAAAATATCTACGACCAATACTGTATATGTTCTCGTACCAATTGCCGTGAGCATTCCTGGAAGTTATTCTTGAGAAGTTACTGGAACATTCATAGAGAACTGACAGAAGATTATTGAAGAATATTTGGACGAAGTAATGGATTAATCTGATACCAGTTGCATTGCGTAATACACAGCACGAGTTTGATGGTGCTAGCGATTTCTGAATGTGCGATCACCCTTTTTCTAATCTATCAAAGCATCGCTGAATCTCTTGATAATTTTCAAAGCAATTCTATGGAACATTTTTCAAGCATCTTCAGTTTCTCCTGAACACTTTTGCGATTAGCTGGGTCACTTATGTGCAATGAAAAAAAAATGCACACATTTACAGAATTTTTGCTGTTAATTAATTTTCTATCTAAAAATAGATGAGGAATTTAGAACAATCCCATTGGTTGTAAAGGCAAGCATTTCTCTATGTTTAATGAGAGCTCTCTAAAGGATCTATTTTAACCAAAATGGTTTCAAATCAAATGGTCTCTTTTTTTCCTGATTCTGCTTGCCTTACATCCTGGTGAAAAATTGTACATGCTCCAAAGATACCTTCAGAGACTATAAGGGATTAAACAGGATCTTCGAGAACTTCGGTCTAAGATTTCTTCTTCAGGAATTATCATAGTGAATTTATTTAGAATACTTTCAGGATCTCCTACAGGGATCTCTCCTGAAATTCTTCTAAAGATCTCTCAAAAATCCTTCTAAAGATCTCTCAAAAATCCTTCCAGCAATATTCCAGAAGATGTTGAAAAGATGCTTTCTCCAGAATTTATTTCTTAAAATACTTGCGAAATCCATAGCTACTACCTCCAGTAATTTCCTCAGGAAAATCTTTGAATTTTTTCCAAAGCTATCATACGATTTCCTCTTGACGTTTTTCCATTAATTCTTCAACCGAATTCTTCAGTTGTTACGCGAGGAGATCTTTTGAAAATTTATTTAAAGTTTCTTCCGAGGAAATCCACCAATGTAAAAAGCCTTTGTGTTTGAAAAAAATGCTTCAAGGTTTCTTCAAGAAACACTGCAAGAATTTCTCCGCCTGTTCATGTGGATTTCTTCAAGAATTAACCTCGTTTCCACCCAGAAATTAAAAATTCCTTGACTGGTTTTTCGACCAACCCTTTGTTTTCTATGTATTTTTCCAGCATTTCATCCAAGTAATCCTGCAGTTTCACCAAAAATTCTTATAAAGTTTCTCAAAAAAATCCCCCAAAATCATCAAAAGTTTATTTGCGTTTTCACACCAGTTTATTCTACAGCATTTTCCCACTAATTACTCTGATTATTCCTACACAAACTTATATAAAGATTCTGTCCAATGTTATCGATAAATTTCTTTAGAAAATTCCTGCGGGACACTATACCGAGATTCGATTGATTTTTTTTTTCGATTATCTTAGCAAATTATCTAGGAAATCCTCTAAAACTTTCTCAACAGTCTAGGAGTCATTTCAGAGATTCTTGTTCATTGAGGGTGTTTTTAAAATTACTCAAAGTTTTGTCAATGTATACTCTGCTAAGGTTTTCTTTACAAATACCTCATGAATTTATATTTCAAACAATTTTCCTTGGCATTTCCTTGGAGACATTCCTGGAAGAATTCTTAAAAAAAACATTCTAGACTAACTTGTGAAAATCTCAAAGAATTGTTGGAGGAATTTCTGTAGAAGTTTTAGAAGAGATCTTTAGAAAAATCCATAATTGTATTAATTCTGGAAGGCAATTTTGAAGAAAATAGCCAAAAATTTCTGGAGAAGTTATTGATTGAATTTTAGAAGACGACGTTTTGACTGCTGATCTTGGAGTGTCCCAGGGAATTCGATGAATAAATCTTGGTCACGTAGGAATCTTTTGAAAAATTCTGGACGAATTTTCGGAAGAATTCATCTGGTTTTTGAAATATTCTTCGAAGAAATTTCATTTCTATGGTTCTCCTTGGGAAAATCCAAGTTGAATTTTTTAGGTATCCTAAACAAAATTCTTGAAAAAATTTCTTAGGAGTTAATTTTTATATGAAATCGTTCAAAAATTTCCGGATTTATATCTGATGTCACGAGGAATTCTCATAAAAAGTCTTAGAGAAATGTCTGCATCAGATATGGAAAAAACTTTTTTGGCTCCTATTAGGATTCATTTTCTTTTTTTTCTTAGTTAAAGTTTATTTCGGCTTTTTTGTTACTTTTAGCCAGGCTTGATAAAACTCCTCAACATCATTAGAGTTTGGTGAAATACTCTAGAGCAGCGTGCTGCCTTTGCCTCTTTGCGAAGGAGAGACAAAATGCTAAGCAGAGAGGCAACGAAAAATGGAGGAAAGATGCAGCACAAAACACAACAGAGTTAAATTCCATCAAAAAAGGGTGCTCTCATAACTCCTCGAGGACTGTCTTGTTCGGACGGCTTGCTCAAGAGTTCTTTTGAAGTGTAAGTAAAGGAGAGCATCGCAACAAGAGAGAGAGAGAGAGAGAGAGTACCTGAACAAATCCTCGCATATTTTTGCACTCCCACTCGAATCGCTTGAGGATCTGTGTTGAAAATTTTGAGTTCAGTTTTTTCTCCTCAGAAAAACGGCAAAATCACCCCCTCTTTGCATCGCAGAGGAGTTTCTATCAAGCCTGCTTTAAGGTGCTTTTAGGTCTCTTTAAAGTCTCATTTTTCTGGAAAGAGGTCTTCATTTTCCTATTTCTCAGGAACTCACTCGTTACATGCCCTGTAAAAACCAAAAGCTTTCTAAGTCTTTTGGTAACGACTGGCTTGAAAATGAGGAGGTTAGAAGCAAAAGGGTGTCAGTGTTAAAAACCTAGTTTTGAGAAAACCTACTTTGAAGTTTTTTCATTCCATAAAAAATGTATGGGGGTCAAAAACAAGAATTATGTTATTTTTTCTTTGGAGCAGAAACGGCGCCTGAAAATATTGTTAGAAAGCTTGAAAACAGTTGCATTTCCTCAACTTAACTCAACTCAAAACCGACTAAAATGTCACTTTCACTTCTTTGCGTGAATATAAGAACTTTCAATTTCCAGTCCAAGGTTAAAGTTTTGTTAGCTTTTCTGTGCACATAGTATTTGCCAACGTTTGTCCTACCTATGGTTTCAAACGTGGACGCGCCTCTGTGTATAAGTTATTGGGGAGTTATTTGTTCCTCCTCGGGTCAGCACGCTGATCATTTTCGATATTATGGTAATAAGCACTTGGTCCACTCTGACTGCATACTTTTATAGATTTTTATGAATCATCCAAAGTAAATTAATTACTTAGGATTAAGTAATTTATTGATGAAAGAATAATCCAATTTTCCCAATTTTTTTACTTAGTTCCCTCTGACTTAACATCGACCATATCGCATGCAGAAATTTACTAGCTACTTATGAACATTTGTATGAGAAGACAAACTTTGTCCGTCGTTTCCTCAATGTCTGTGTTTCCCATATGGGACAGTAATGTTTTTATTAGCAGTAAAGAAAAAAAAATCTCGGCTTCCCAGGACAATATCCGACACAAATTCAATACATTTCCATTTCTCTAGAGATGGAAATAAATGGGAACAGTTTATTATAGGTGCCATAAATGACAGGAATGATATCAACTGAGAGAACTGGCAGTGATCTGTTATTGGTGTTGCAGTCTGTACAAATCAATAGCTGATTTGTTTCAATATCCAACGTTTCGATAACACTTTTTTCAAGGATTCTACAATCGGTGGCTTACATGAACATCATCATTGATATGGTATTTAATCATTGGATAGTTGTTTTACCAATTTGATGTGAAAACAGTGTCCTGTACGAATATAAATTTTAGTCACTACTGAATGATGGTGATAAACGGGTCACGGATTTAAATTCTATTTGTAAAACACTCAGATAATGATGTCACCTTTCTCAATACGAAAGTTTGTAGAACGATTTAACTTCAGCATTTTCAATTCTGTTTCGATTAGTAGGGTGAGTGTTCTTATCACAAATAATTACGACCCTAGTCTGTATGTTGCTTTAGTTTAGGTTTTTGGTGGTGATCTTATTATTTCACTGTTTCTGATACTTTATATCAATAATAAGCTTACCTTTCTGCCATGGCACCACTAACGATGGTCGTTGCAGTTGTCGAAAACGACAACTGGAATAGAAATGCAGCAAATATTGGACCAAACAGAGGATCCGTCACACTCGGGTCGATCAGGAAATCGCCTAACGCTACGAATGGGTTGTTCAACTCGCCTCTGCCAAATGACATAGCATATCCGAATAACCAATAAGTAAAACCACCTATGTTTCAAAACGTTATTCAATTAGAAAAATGTTCAAATTAGCTGAATTTGTCGTCAAGTACCTAACACTATATCAATTATATTTTTCATCATTATATTGACTTCATTTTTAACTGAAACACATCCTGATTCCAACATCCCAAATCCGGTTTGCATTGTAAAAATAATGAACGACGATGTGAGGACCCAATTTGTGTCCTCAACAGTCAAATCATAAACACCCGGAATTACATAACTATTATTACGGGCCCACGATTGAGAAGGGCCGACTCTATGAGATGGCGTTGAGTTTGAATCGGCCATTTCTCATTGGTTCTGTTTTTCTTCAAATCACTTTAGATAACTTCATCAGATTTTCGAGCCTTGATCAAATAGCAGTCGAGTAGAGACTATCCATTCGATCTTAAACCGCAAAGTTCTCAAGCAGTTCGAAGCTCAATGTCAGATGCCATTGATAGGTTAAATCAATTTCCCTAATTTGTCTAAATAAATACATCGTTAGCTCATTACTGTTGAACATGCAAACCAAGATTTGCCCTCAAATTGTTTTGCTCATGCATGTGCTCGCTCTATTTTTATAGTCCACGCACGGAAGGCTTGATAATTGAAGTCCGCCGTATCATTTCAACATTTGTCGCGGATCTGTTGCGACCAAGAAAATACTCATCTAACAAAAACAAGGGAAACAAATATCCGGTGGAAACTAATTTATTTTTGCTGTAGCGAACTCCAATAACCATTTTTTTTTATCTGGTCTCCACAGGCTTGATTATCTTATGGTCTGAAATATTTGTAAACGCTTTTGAGTTCAATGGCTTTAAACCAAAGACAAATTAAAGACCCCCATGTCCCTTGCAGTTGCCCAAAATTTTATGGCTCATAAGGTAATCTAGAATGCCGTTCAAAGTGTACTGCGATCTGTCAAACTTGGGTACCTTTTGCACTACCGAGGGACCAAATGCAGTACTAGAAGTGGTACCCAATCTGAGCCCGAGTGGGACGGACCTGTTTAAACCACCTGTGATTCAGCTACATAATTTATTATGAAAGTTTAAAATAACGATTTCAAATATTTTCTCTGTTACACAGGAGTCTCAACTTGCGAACTAGATCGGGGGCTGTAAATTAAATTCAATCGTAAATTAAATCAGTTCAACACCTTGTGAACGTAACATTTTGAAGGACATTTGCGACTCAAATTCTCGACTGGGTAATGGTGTCAGTTGACGGTTTGGAACATTTTAATAAGCATAAGTTGATAAGTTACTTGCGGTATACGACAGCTAATTAATTATTGGATAAAATTGATCATATCTTTATAAATACTGCAACGAACGAAATTTGACTGTACAGCCATTTTGACTCAGGAGTAGCTTCTGAAAAAGGACTGAATATGCCCGGAGCAACTCTAGCGGAGTACAGTTTTTATGTATAAGGTTGATTTAGATTTTGAAAAATAGCAACTAAGCAGCCATTTTTTCTGATTAATCGATGTAGCTTTGAATCTTTACGACAATAACAAGTCAATCTGTCAATTGATTTTCCCACTCCAAGTTTGAAATTTTTTATCTAATATTTGTAATAAGCATATAAAATCAGAATTTTATACCTAATCTCTCTATCGGCAACTTAGTTTTTTTTTTCACAAAAGTATTCAAATTTCCATTACCTTTTTTGCTCATTTCTGCGCCATTTTTTCACATGTCTTCAAAATCTAATCATTTTTGGTTGATGTATTATGTTGATATTTAACATTGGTCATCTGCATTTGAAGATATATTTCATTATATCTTAGGGGACCGACACCTTTAACATAAAATGTCTTTGGTTTTAGTCAATTAATCAAAAAAAAATGTGAGGTAATGAGGAGCTTCTTTGGAAAAATCATACGAGTTGTCTACAGGAAATCCAGAAATTACAATATGATGTTTGATGAACTGCCTATAACTGCATATTTGTCACATTCGACATTTTTGACAATTTCGAGTTAACACCGGGGAGTGTCATCAAATATCAAAATACTTTCGATCAACTTACTAAAATCTGTGAGATTGTTCTAAAAAATTCGAAAAAAAATACCAAGTTGTTTTGTCACATTGGTAATTGTAACCGCATAACAGTCACATTGAGATTATACATGAGCCTTGTAATGTAGTAACAATTAAATTTCTATCAGCAATTATTTTTTTTTTTTTTTTGACTATTTACCCAGTATGCGATAAGTTGTACAAAATTTCAGCCAAAAATAAGCACTTTTGAGATCTTGGCAATTTTTAGAAATTTTAGTTTCCTCCCATACTGCCATAAAATGCACACTTGGTATTCCATTTACTTAATGCCTACTTCTGTCGAATGTTACAAATATGCAGTTATGGGCAGAGAAGTTTTCAAGATCTTTTTACGACGGAGAGGTACCAGAAACATAAATGATCTCGACTCAAAACCGATTGCACCAATTAGTTTCATTTTTTCCACAACAGACTCTCATCAAATTATTGATTCGAAAACTGAATAATCAAACATGAAAAAAGTGGTAGCCGTAGACATTTACGTGGCTACGTTTCTGTCAACCATAGAATTTCGGAATATTTCCGGATCTTCTTCTTCTTCTTGGCTTTAACGTCCCCACTGGGACAGAGCCGGCTACTCAGCGTAGTGTTCTAAGAGCACTTCCACAGTTATTAGCTGAGAGCTTTCTTTGCCTAAATTGCCATTTTTGCATTCGTATATCGTGTGGCAGGTACGATGATACTCTATGCCCAGGGAAGTCAAGGAAATTTCCTTTACGAAAAGATCCTGGACCGACCGGGATTCGAACCCAGACACCTTCAGCATGGCTTTGCTTTGTAGCCGCGGACGCTAACCGCTCGGCTAAGGGAGGCCCCTTTACCGGATCTAGATGACCAATTATCAAAATCGACATACACTAAAGTTTTTTTTTTACACCATTTTTTCACGTTTCTACACGGTTCTGTTTTTTGCACGAATTTCGGAATTAACACGGCTTTTTTCTTATTTACACCGATTTCGGAAGTAACACGTTTTTTTTTTATTTACGCAGATATCACAATTAACACAGTTCTTTTTGCACGGATTCCAGAATTGCCACGGTTTTTTACATAAATTCCGGAAATAGCACGTTTTTTTCTTGCGCGGATTTTTTTTGCACGGCGCGTATCCCCCGTGTAAAAAAAATCTTAGTGTAGTTCAAAAAATATTTTTTTTTGAGAACTTTTGAAAAAAGGTGCAAAAATATTAAAAAAAAATAATTTTGTGATTTGTTTTTTTTTTTTTTTTGTCTTGGAAAAATAATGCTGTAGTTTTGTATATACAGTGGCTATTATGATTTTCACAGATCTTATAGAGTTTGAACGTTTTATGCGTTAACAAGAGGATAAACTAAAGTAAGAGTGAGTTCACTTATTGAATCAAAGTGCATATAGATCAACTTTTGCTTAATTCATCGCTGTTACTATAGATGGATTCCATGTCAAATCGGTCAGTCGCAGAACTCGACCATCTTCAATTTGGATTAAATTTTGCACATGTTTTTGATATGGTAGAATAAGTGTTTTCCATAGAAAAATTGATCATTTTGACTCAAGTGTAACTTTTGAAAATGGCCTATAAAGTTTTGCATGCAACCTATTTGAAAAATTCTAACTCCGAAACTGTTGATTTTAGAGAAAAATGTTCTATAAAGAAGTTGTAGTGAACCGTTTGGACTATAAGAAAAAATATACACTGAAAAAATATTTCATTTACAGAAAAATCAAAAATAAAACTTGAATTTTAAATTTCACAAAAACCCCATTTTTAATATTTTTTAAATTTTTACCATAGAATCTTGATAGTAAAAAGATGTTTGGGACAAAGTTTCATGATGGAGAAATTTTTAATGATAAAGTTTTTCTAAGAACAACTTTTGGTCGATGTTCAAAATTTTGATTTTTTGTCAAAATAAATACGTTTTGATGATAAGCATAGATAGTAAGCATCTTGAAATGATTCTAAGCCATAATGATTATATATTAATTTCTCTAGAAGTAGCCATTTTCTAATTGTATCGAGTTTAATGCAAAAAATATTATTTAAATATGAAAATAGGCCATTTTCATAAGTTATTCGCGTTTCTCCATTAACAATAATACGTTTTTGAGAGTAAAGACCATTTTTCTTTCCACTTACTGAAAATGGCCTATTTTGATATATAAATAAAAAATTTTGTTTCAATCTCGATATAATTCGAAAAAAAGCTACTTCTAGAGAAATTATTCATACAATCATCATGGCTTAGAATCATTTCAAGATGCTTACTTTATCATCAGAACGTATTTATTTTAACAAAAATATTAAAATTTTGAAAATCGACCAGAAGTTGTTCTTAGAAAAACTTTTTTATAAAAAAGTTCTCAATCATGAAATTTTGTCCCAAAAATCTGTTGACTATCAAGATTCTATGGTGAAAATTTAAACATTATTAAAAATGGGGTTTTCGTGTAATTTAAAATTTAAGTTTTATTATTGATTTTTTTATAAAAACAAACACAATATTTTTTCAGTGTATATTTTTTTGTTATAGTCCAAACGGATCACTACAACTTCTTCATAGAACATTTTTATCTAAAATTAACAGTTTCGGAGTTAGAATTTTTCAAATAAGTTGCATGCAAAACTTTATAGACCATTTTCAAAAGTTACACTTGAGTCAAAATAATCAATTTTTCTATGGAAACACTTATTCTATCATACCAAAAACATGTGCAAAATTTAATCCAAATCAGACTATCGAGCACGATTTTTATTTTTTTTTTCAACTCATTCTGGATGGAATTCGTCTATAACACTGTTTATAACTCTTTTATTGCCGTCGATATTTGGATATAGTAACACATATGGACTAACACCTCTGCTTGACTTTTGATTTTTAATTCGCCAGACATTTACCAAAATAAAGTGGCAACCCTACTTTGAGCGAAATTGATTCCCATATAACAAAACTTGTCTTATTCACTAAATTTGATCCCCAAATTTGAAAAAAAAATATTAAAACTCCTACAACTAGTAAGTTGTACCAGATAAACTTTGGAAATCCACACAATACGCATAAGGAGTGTGACTTCACTAAATTCTAAAGTTTTAAATATTTGCAAGTCTTTTATTTTAATCGCATAGTATATTAAGCAATTATAACTAAAGGAAAAATATTGAACAAAACGCAAACCAAAACTCATACCCAAGAAGAAGCCCTTCAAAAGACTGTTTTGCGCTTAACGACGTGTTCTATTGCGCTCCCAAGGTGGTCGATTGTGGAATTTTCCCACATGGTCGACAGGATGATAGTCGAACTAGCTAATCGGCAGCCAGTAGTGATAGCTGATGACTTTATTGCAAGTTGGGTATCCGCTGCACCAACCTCAGAGGCCTACTATTGTTGAAACCCCTGGCCACATTGAATGTAGAATTGGCAAATTTGGGTACTGTGAAAACCTTCCGCGGAAATCGTGTAGAATCGATTATTGATGTGACATTATGTAGTCCTAACCTGAGAGAGACTCGCGAAGAGTAGAAATATCAACGTCATATGCAGCCCAGATTCCCCTGTCATGAAACGTCATATGCAGCCTGCCGTTTTTATGGCTGAAAAAGTGTTGTATTCGAAATAAACTGTTATTAACAACCTTAGTCGACGAAGCAGTTTTTTTTAAGTTGCTGATAAATCTTAACACTAGATTAGTTATTTCTAATGTCTGCTACGTTAACTGGGATGAAATTTTACTCAAAAAACTGTTTATGACTCGGTGTGATGCAAACGCAATCATTTTTTGCTGAGAGGTTCATGTGAGGGTTTGCACGGCTTGCGCATGATTGGTATAAACACAAAGTGGAATAAGAAAAAACTCAGCAATCACAGAAAAAGAAGACCGTCTTCGCGAGTCTCGTCTCAGGTCCTAACCTTTTATGCACCATGAACTGGCGCGATGATGGTAGCTATCGTCATAGTGATCATCACGCGATTCGCTATAGTAGAATGTTTAGCGGGCATAGGGCAGCGCGTTGTAACTCAACCCATGTCCGAGGTTTGAAAATAGCGCGCTTCGATGGCGAAGTATTCACTGAAGCCCTGAGGCGCGAACGAAACACTCTGGACAAGGCGATCAAAGCAAGTGAAGAAAAACATCCCATCTGTTGCGGTCCACGCTCGGCAATGTATCACAAAATGTAACAAGTGTGATAAATAGATGCAGCGAATGATAGCCCCAAAGAGAGAGCGATGATAAAATCATTTTTTCTCGCTTGTTTACCGTTGGGGGTAGGTGCTTAACTTTACTGGCACAATAAACAATCCACGTGCTTCCAATAGCAATAGTGTCCCCCAGGTTTGGAGCTTGTTAAGAGGGGTTTTATCATGCACTACTACGCCAAAACCTTAATTAAGAAAATAATAATATTTTCACGCTTGAGACAAAAACGTGTTCCGCAGTGTTATTGGACTGTTCTGCAGGCATCACTGGATATATGCAGTAAAACATAGTAGCCATGATTTGTGCGTGCTATCTTTCGCGCCAGGTGCAGCAATGTTGCCTGTTCAGAAGTTTAATGAACACTGCTGAAGAATTTGTGACTGGATAAAAATCAATAATTAATTGCTGAGGCGTCCGATTTGAAAACGGTCTTCGGCAAAGTTGTAGCTGATGAATGTATCTCACAGTATCAACGTAGCTTTAATTCCCAAGAGCACATAAGCAAACACTATTACCGATTGAATGAATTGTTTGCTTTGATCATAGTAATTCCCATATAAACTTCAAAGGGCTTGTGCAGTCTCAGTTTTCATCCAAATGAGCTCAAATTTTGGGAGGGCACTCAGAATTTGATCTAGAATCGAATGAGCGATGTGAAGCAAAAACCATTTTTTGAACCACTCTAATATATAGTGTGTCAGGAACAGAGTTGGGAATGGTAATAGTAGTAGGCTTGAGTTTTTGGGAAAATCACGTGGCTCTTCTAATACAGTAGTTCAAAATTGTGAATCTCAACAAGTAGCCTATATTGGGTACATGAATTTTCTAAATCAGTAGTGTCATTGAAGGTTATAAATGCGGGAAATAGAACATTTTTCTACAGTAGTTTTGGGTTGCTCTTAGCAACGGGTGTTTTGCTATTTTCAAGGCACTTTGCCTACAGCAGCAATAGGCGTGAGTTTCGTGCAATTTCAGAACTTTTCCCTACTCTGGTCAGGAACAATGATACTTTAGGGCCTGGAAAGTCGACAAAAAATTTCAAACCGAAATTGATGCTTCTTTAACACATAAATATGATTACATATCTTAAATATCCGCGAAAAAATTATGTTGCGCATATAAGATCTTTGGGAAGTATAAATAACCAATAGAAAAACCAAAAATATCGAAAATCAGCTCTTTGGCGTAAAATTTTGGGTCTGATAGACAAGCCTCGTTGTAAATGAAGCCCATCCTTTACTATTGTAGTTATTACAAAAACTTTTACCGGAAGACGACTGCTAATGGACCCCTTTAAGCTTAGAATTCTCCTTGGAAACATTTCTACGACGCTACGCAACTTTTTCTACGGGAGGGGCATATTGCCCGGTTTGTTTTGAAACGTCAATATTTGGACCATTTACAGAAAACATCTTCTACTCTTTTTAGAAGCCACCTGGTAAGAAAAAGTTGCCTGCAGAGCATGACCAACTAAGTAAATAACACTTTGACACCAAAAACTAGAAGTAATGCATTTGCCACTGCGATCGAGCAGTTTTTCCTTAGGGGGGGGGGCGTATTATACCTGTTTACCCTATATAACACAAAGTTTGCTTATTTTTGTCCTCCTTCCTCTGTTTCGGCGTTACTGAATATGTATACGTAGTATCATCACTTTGACACTTACTCAAAGATCTTCAATAATCTTACCTTTCTGCCATTGCGCCACTAACGATGGTAGTTGCAGTCGTCGAATAAGACAACTGAAACAAAAACGCGGCAAATAATGGTCCGAAAAGAGGATCCGTTACATCCGGGTCGATGAGGAAATCTTCCAAGGCTACGTAAGCATTACTCTTCTCACCTCTTGCAGACGATACTGCATGTCCAAATAACCAATAAGTGAAACCTCCTAAGTATGAAGCATTAGTTAATCATTAGAATGCAACCATGTCAACTATTGTTACCTAACACTATGTCAATTATATTTTTGATCATTATATTCACTTCATTTTTTGCTGACACATATCCAGATTCCAACATTCCAAAACCAGTCTGCATTGTGAATATAATGAACGATGATGTTAGGACCCAATTCGAGTCCTCAACTGTCAAATCATGCACTCCCGGAATCACGCGTCCAAATGACTGGGTCGATGTTGAGTTAAAGTTTGCCATTCAAATAGCTCACTGGGAATAATTTCGCCAAATTTATAAATATTAGTGAAATAATGTTTGAGTAACACTAAACCGGTGTTCATCGACTACTGAGTATGTACTCAAGCCGATCGAATCTTTTAACTCAGTGAAGGGCTCTATTGATAGAATAAATCAATTTCCTCCCTTTTCAGACAAAAAAAGCACATGGTTAACTCATTACCGATCAACATGCCATCCAATACAAATTTGCCCTTAAATTGTTTGCCCATGCATATGCATGCTCTATTTTTGTTGTTCTTCGAACAGTTACTAGCCCACATTTGAAGGGTTTCGTAATTGAAGTCGATGGAGGCTGATTCAAATAGTAATTCTATTATAGCTTAAAGTTTGCTTGTTGTGGTAACCGTTTGCCACCAAATTTAGCATTCGAATTGCTCAACAGGTGCCAACAGGTAGCTTAAAGATACAGTACCGCATATATAAAATGCACCAAAGCCGGTTTCCCATACAAAATTGTCAACTTCAAATGGATACCTATATCCACCAGTTTTTAAACGATTCTTTTATATTTTTTCTGTGATGAACTACAAATTACCTCAATTTTTGATAACTATTGAGAAATTTGTGTGAAAAAATATTGATTTGAAAGTCACAGAACAAAATAAAATGCACCAAGATAAAATGTGATACACCAGAAAAAAAAATGCGAATCGTATTACCTTGATGCCTAAGGCAAATTTTTTCGTTATCACATAACTTATTCAACAGTTTTCTAAAAAGGAATTAAGGAATGAAACGAATCTTTTAAAAAACGACTGAGACATGGCTATCTGAAGTTAACCATTTTTTATGGGAAAACGATTCTAATGAAGTTTATATTTCAAATTTTGCAGGTACTTGGTTTATAGCGTTTATTTAATCTGATGATTGTTTCCCAGAAACCCATTCCCTGAAATGACATTCCCTAGAATGTCAAGGAGTGAACAAGCTCACTGTTAAAGAAAATCGACCAAATGGAACAAACTTTAGAAGGCGAATGGACCTGGTGTTTTATAACTTCTGTAAAAAAAAACAAAAAAAAAATAAAAAATGGTTCTCATTACATTTTTGACCATAGATTATTGATTCGAAGATTCTCTTATCAAGAAAATAAGTCTACAACAAACAAAAAGTCTATCCAATTACAAACAAAAGTATACATCAAGATAAATTTAATTCGTTTTCCCCAGGGGTGAGACGAGCAAAAAAAAATCATTGTTAAGATCACCTATACTGAAACAAGAACACTGTTTTGCCGACATTAAAAAAGACATAGGGTTTTTTTTTAAGAGCTTCCAGAAATTTATGTTGTTCTACGAAGCGGTCATAAATCATTTTATACAATATCCGATGACAAATACCATCAGAAATGTCGAAATTAAATGTGTTTGACTAGTAAAACACCGTCAATGTTATTGTCGTTATTGACATTACTTCAAAAATCTAAATTAAGGATTTCTCCGCATAATGAGAAGCCACTACTATTTAAATGATTATATGTACATAATGAGGACTTTGCAATTATTTATATATTCGTGTACAAGATTAACTAAAAAAAATAATATTTTATTTAAAAGGATTATAGAATCTGTACATTTAAAGCAATATATCAGGATTGTTGATTTTCAATTCAAAAAGATTCTCTGTTCAGAGTTGCTTCACATGCTCATAAGCCTACATTTGGTATGTGGATATAACAAGTTTTTGTAGCGGCATACCAAATAAATACTTATGATACATTTTAAATTATAATGTCAATTTCACAAAAAATCTCTACCAAATAACGAACATGTCACTTAATATCACAAAACTTAATGTTTCAAATATGATGATGATGATGATTATTTAGCCACCATCAGCGCAAGGATTACCTATGGCTGCAGAATCATACCGGGATGGTATGATCTACCTGATGGTTTGTTGTAGCAGGGCTAGTTAATATCTTTGAAGACCTTTGGAAGACAACACTAAGGCTGTTTTCTCATGACAAAAGGCTGGCGACCCCACGCACTTTCATCCAGTCAACAGTTCAATTAACTCCCTTAGGCTACCCCTCCCCAATACCCAATATATAGTAATATATCATATATAGTGTTATTAAAGTATCTTACAGTAAAATTATAGAAAAAGAAATTAAAAATTATACTCAGCTTAATCCAAATAAACTCAAAAACAACTTAATTTTCCGGCAACGCAGTCTTTATTAAGGTAAAACGAGGTGCTTATTTGCCCGACGTTTCGACACGGGTATTGTGTCTTCCTCAGGGGGTAAATATAGTTTTCGTTCTCTGTCCTATGTTTAAAACTTAATGTTTCAAATATTCACAAAAAAAATTATAAATGAATTACTCGTGAATATTTTGTTGTTTCTTCATTATTTTCCTATTCTCTCAATCTATATTTTAGTGCTAAATCTGTAGAAACTATTGAAGACCTTGTGTTGATGCTAATGACATATGTAAGAGTAGCTTATGTTAATCAGTTAAATACTTGTTAATCATTTTTTTTTTTGCCCCTGGAATGTTGGTCAGTGCACGTTGTGGGCTGTCCATGACACACGTCGTATTTATTTTTTCTTAACCCCACCTTTCCTGTCCTGGCTTTTCGTCTATACAAACATTTTAAAATTTGTATGGACCATGGTCTTGGCTAGACTCCTACCGCTCCCCCCATAATTAACCACGTGGTTTATGTTCGGCGCGTTAGATGATTTGCATCGATCTACAAATGTTATAGAAGGCTTCCGCAATAAATTCAATTTGTTCTTGAAAGGTGAAATTCCGCTTTTTTTTGTACTATAAATCCGTAATTAAGACATTTTTCATTATTTTTAACCAAAAAAGATGTAGAAATAATTATGTTTGGTTGATTAAGTGCCGATGTCTGGGATGCAAATTACGACAAAAAAATATCCGAATTTATTTCTTTCCGCTCTTCAAAAATCAATGAAAATAATTCTGGGGAATATCCAATCCTGGGAAAAAAATTTCTGGGAATGTCCCCCTCTGGTGAATGGACTTCTAAGGAATGCCATTCTAGAGTTTGATTTTCTGGGAAATGCCATTCAACCAATTTGATACTAGACAGGGTTGGTGGTCTAATGGCTCCGAAGGAGGAGGCGTTGCGAGGCCGTTGGTGTTCTGGTGGAAACCTCCATCGGCCCAATTAACATCATCGCGGCGTACTGCCAGAAGCAAGCCACCATCAACGACGGAACATCGGCGGCCCTAAAGCAAGACCTCACCAAGCTGACACGACGGCAGGGGTAGTTCATGCTGGCTGGCGACCTGAACGCAAGGCACGAGACCTGGGGAAACCCCCGGCGAAACAGGAACGGCCTCATCCTACAACAGGACCTGGAGGAAGGCCACTACACCATCCTGAGCCCGGATTCACCCACCCGCCTGAGCCGGTCCGGGGCCCATCGATGTCTTCCTGACCAACATGGCCGGCAACATCTCCCAACCGGTCGTTCATCAGGACCTCAGCTCGGACCACTACCCGGTGGTGGCAGAAGTTGGTTCCCTGGTCAACCGGCATCGGGTCACCCGCCACAACTACCACCGTATCGACTGGGGCCAATTCCAGCGGTGTGTCGACGCTAACATCCGGTACGAGGCTCCTCTGGCATCCGTGGAAGATATCGACCGGCAGCTGCAGAGCGTCAAAGAGGCCCGATAGCAGCATGTACCAGCGGTCAGGTGAGCAATACCATTTTTATCGATCGTGTTACCAAAGATCTCATTCGTTTACGGAACACCAAACGCAGGCAGTACCAACACACTGGTCTGCCTGCATTAAAAAGCGAAGTTAATCGCATATCCAAAATTGTCAAGGCCAGAATGGTAAACCTTGAGAACGAAGACTTTTCCAAAAAGATCCGCTCTCTTCCAGATTGTACTAGGCCATTCTGGAAGATGACCAAAATTCTTAAAACCAAACCTAGACCAATTCCACCGTTTATCTGATTAGACAACACTGACTCAAAGGATCGCTTGATAACCCCTGCGGAGAAGGCTGCTGAGATAGGTCGGCATTTCGTCAGGTCCCACAATCTAGAGCTAGACATTCCTAGCCCACACGAAGCTGTTGTTTCCGATCACGCAGCTAACCTAAACCGATCTTCCAACGACTTCGCGTAGGAGTTGGAGATCACTGCTGACGAATTGCTGGCCTAACTCAAAACATCCAAAAACATGAAGGCCCCAGGTTTCGACAACATCCTGAACTTCAAGCAATTGAATCTCCAGTTCTACCAACATCTGGCACTGATTTTCAATCAGCATTCGACAACGTCTGGCATGACGGCCTGGTGTACAAGCTGCACCGATACAATCTTCCCACCTATTTGGTGAATATCATCAAAAATTATCTGATTGACAGGACTTTCAGGGTTTCCCTCAATGGAGTCAACTCAGACCCACTCAACATCCCCGCAGGTGTTCCACAGGGTAGTATTTTAGGTCCCCTACTATACAACCTGTTCACCTCGGACATGCCTCAGCTCCGTGAGGGCGGCTCTCTATCGCTATTCGCTGACGACACCTCAGTCGTCTACAGCGGTAGATACACGAGAGCGCTAACATCTCGACTTCAGAGAGGCCTGAATGTCTTGTCAGATTATTTGAACAGCTGGAAGATCTGTATCACCGCGGCGAAGACCCAGGTCATCCTCTTCCCCTATTCCAAATCCCCCCGACTTGTTCCGGCTAAAGATTGTAAAATCATCCTCGGTGGATCAACGGTGGAATGGTCTGATGTAGTCGACTACCTTGGTTTAACGTTAGACAGCAAGCTTCTCTTCAGACAGCAGGTTGACAAAACGGTCATTAAAAACAACATCTTGCTAAAAGCACTATATCCACTCATCAACCAGAAGTCAACTCTGTCTTTGAAGAACAAGCTTGCTGTTTACAAACAGGTCATTCTCCCAGTCATTGAATATGGCTTACCAATCTGGGAGAGTTGCGCCAAAACCCACCATCTGAGGCTCCAGAGGACCCAGAATAAGTTCCTCCGGATGATCCTCAACAGTCCTCCGAGAATGAGGACAACTGAGGTCCACCGTCTGGCCGAGATAAAAACACTAGAGGAGCGCTTTGGTGACTCGATCGATAGATGCAGAGCTCGTTGCCACCAATCTGGCCAGTAGGTCATCCGGGACCTCGTTCCCCCCTAGGTTATCATTTTTTTTATTAGTAGTCTTGTAAATAGTAGTTAGGTTATCAATTTTTTTCTTTTTTTTTAAACTAGACGAAGGGTTTGGCGGCAATGGGAATGGTTTAGTGGGTCGGGGATGTAGTCCTGTTTACTGCTTGCATGTAGTAAATGGTCCCCAACCCCACACTCCTGGACCTTGGTCCGGGGTCTGTTGAGCAGATTGGGGGGATAATCTTGATAATAATTGCTAGGAAAAAAAAGGAGCCTTATGGCCCTTCAAGATCTGTTTGGACAGGACATTGGGATAGGCTGCTCTGGACAACACACCATGTAGGTTAATTCCGCACACTTGAAATATCAATTTTGTGCTCAATTTTCTTAAATTTCATGATGCACAGCATTGCGGAGCTTCTTTATGTGTCATACACTCCCGTGCATAAGTTTGGGTTCACCCCCTCAAAAACATACAAAAGTAATCTGTCCATATCTCAGTGATCACGTCCAATTGAAACTCTTTAAGCCGCATTCGAAAGACAAAGAGTTCTTCTTACTTCGTATGTATTTTTCCAAAAACATGTTTTGAATTTTGTATACTAAATTTTTACTTAAAGTTGATACATTTTTCAAAAAACACACTGAAAAATCATATCTAATTTCCTTAGCATTGGGTCGACCAAAATTTTAAATCCAAGTGTCATTAGAATCGTAATCTTATATTCTTTGAAGAGACCCCACGAAATTTTGGCGGAAAAATCTGGAAAGTATATTTAAAATGAATGAAACAGTCACTCAAGTCATCGTGCAAAAGTTTGGGTTCACCTGAGCCGCACGCACATCATTTTTGTCAATATCTCTGCCATTTTTCAACCGATTTTAATATTTTAAAGATTTTTTGACCGCAAATAATGGCGCGTACATGATTGGTTTGAGATTTCACAGATTTAAGTAAGTTCAGGTGAACCCAAACTTTTGCACGATGACTTGACTGACTGTTTCATTAATTTTTAATACTTTTCAGATTTTTTCGGAAAAATTTCGTGAGTGCTCCTCAAAGAATATAAGATTACGATTATAATGACACCTTGTTTTTAAATTTTGGTCGATCCAATGCTGAGGAAACTAGCTTTGTTTTTTCAGAGTGGTTTTTTTGAAAAATGTCACAACTTTAAGTAAAAATTTAGTATAAAAGATCAAAAACTGTTTTTGGAAAAATACATACGAAGTAAGAGTAACTCTTTGCCTTTTGAATGCGGCTTAGAGAGTTTTAATTGAACGTGTAATCACAGAGGTATGGACTGAACACTTTTGCAATTTTTTTGTGGGGGTGAACCGAAACTTATGCACGGGAGTGTATCTATCCTTAGTATCAAAATTCGTCCACTCTTGACCATTGAGTTGGGCTCGTTACTACACTAGCGTAAAACTGTTCCTAAAATGTTATCTACACTAACTGCTTGATTCAATGAGAAATAAATTTTGCATAACTCTTAGAGTAGTCAAGGTAACACAACTATAATCGATAGAATCGAAGCCTTGTGGAATTCTAACTTTGGTCTTATTATTTTATCGGTGTTTCAAACTCAAATTTAAATTTGACAATTTTACTGGCCTTAATAAATTTTTTAGTATATATATTAGTGGAGTATCAAGAATGGTCATTAGTAAAAGAACTGCTACAAAAACTGTTAATTATTCGAAAGTAAATCAGAAAAAATGCGAGTTAAACATCTGGAAATCATCATACAAATTCCTTGAATTATAAATGGAAGATATTCTGATTAATCTATCCGATATAATACCAAACGAATGGTGACAAACTTTCTAGGGAAACTTTGGTAGGTTTACGCTTAAATACAAAACTGAGTACGATTCCGAAAAAATTCTCGCATTCAGTACATTTTTGTGGCAATATTAATATTTTCATCTAGCGAGTTGACTACACTTGAGCTTTTTTGTGTCTCAAAGTAATATGATTTGAACCATGAGCTTATTCACAAATTTCATAACGCTGAAGGGGATGAGTGGGTGTCTTCACGATGTTACGGCTCATACAAAATTTGTATAATATACATACAAAAGGCGTTACGAGCCTGTTCGATTCGTGGAAGATGAGTCACCCCCTAGCCTTTTAGATGAGTTGGCTGATCAAGGAATAGAAACTGTTAATTTGAACCCGGGCCGAAATTCGAATGGCACTGCAGGTTGGCGTTTGCTAGGAACAAAAAAGGTTTGGCGCTCTGATTGGACAGAATATGACAATCGGCAACAGCGTCGTGCATCACAGCAAAAAACTAAGGATAAGGCCCAAAAACGGAAGAAAGCGAATAAACACAGAGGCCATAACAACAGTACCAATCGAAAAATAAACTCCATTTTTTCAAAAACTCCCCCAAGCACACCAGAATTAAAAATGAACGCGAAAATATGAAAAACAATACCTCATAAAAATGGTTCAACTACAACGATAGCAACATGAAGCGCAGAAGCAATGGAGCGGTTTCTAATGGTCTTCCCTCGGATAAGGATTTACTCGCAGCAGCAAAGCTGACTTTTTCCAAGCCTTCAGTTAAGCAACGTGGGATCAAATTTCAGAGAGGCGAAATTTTGAATGCGTTATCCTGTCGATGATGGATCCCTTTCGTGCTCAACCTCTAGTTCGAACTGGTAGTTTGGTCCTGTCTTAAGAAACTCCTTTTCGCAGCATTGTTCTGCATGCTCCTGTGAAAAAACGTGTTTTCGATCAACTTGACGCAGTCTTCAGACGTAGACCCTGGCGATCCAATCGTGGCTGATGAACAACCAGTTGGTAATATTTTAAATAATGACAATGTATCTAATAATAGATCTGAGCTTTCAAATTGTGTTATGCAAAGGGATGTGTTACCATCAACTTCTTCAGAAGCAAATGGTACCGAAATTTTAGTATATTGCCAAAATTTTAATCGCATGAAGAGTGCATCTAAAATGAACGAAATTTACAAAAAAAATGATAACTTCATCCTTCTCAGTTGTTTTGGGCACTGAAACTAGTTGGAATGAAAAAAATTAAAAGTGAAGAAGTTTTTGGTAATAGTTTTAATGTATTCAGAGATGACCGAGATCTGGTCCTTACCCAAAGAATGTCTGGTGGTGTAGTTCTCATCGTAATATCTACGAAATTCAATTCAGAATTAATTATTTCATCCAAACATAAAGAATTTGAACATGTGTGGGTGAAAGCATACATCGCTTCTGTGTATTTTCCGCCAGACCAAACTTGCAAATCATCATATGAAATTTTCTTTCAAACTGCTGAAGAAATTGTATCCCAGTTATCTCCAGAATTCAAAGTGCATATCTATGGCGACTTTAATCAGCGTAATGCTGATTTTATTCATGATTCCGAAAACGAAAGCATTCTGCTTCCGGTTGTCGGTGAAAACGAATCATTACAATTTATTTTTGAAAAAGCTACATTTTTAGGTTTAAATCAAATAAATCATGTGAAAAACCGGAAAAAAACTGTTATTTGGACTTCTTATTCTCAAACATTATGGAAGATTTCTGTGTGAATGAATCTCTTTCTTAGGGGACGGACCTGGTGTAGTGGTTAGAACACACGCCTCTCACGCCGAGGACCTGGGATCGAATCCCATCCCCGAGATAGTCACTAAAAATTTCAGTGACGTCTTCCTTCGGAAGGGAAGTAAAGCCGTTGGTCCCGAGATGAACTAGCCCAGGGCTAAAAATCTCGTTAATAAAAAGAAAGAAAGAAAAAAAAAAATCTCTTTCTCCACTATGGAAAAATGAAGCATTTCATACAGCTATTGAGTACTCAATTTTTGTTCACAATAATCACAATTCTGACAACTGTGACTTTGAGAATTTCTTTGATTATAAAAACGCTAATTATGACGGAATAAAACAAAAATTAAATAGAATAGATTGGCAATCCGTTTTGAAAAACCTAGAAGATTTAGAAAGTGCAGTGACGGATTTTTATTCAATTTTGTCGGAAATTATTCAGATGGAAGTTCCACTATTGCGAAGACGTCGTAGGAATGGGTCAAATATCCTGTTTGGATTAATAAGCAAATAGAAAATTTGAAAAATCCTGAGCAAAAGGCTCATAAAATTTACAGGCAACAAAAAACTCAAGAAAGTTTAGAAAATTATTTGTATATTGTCAACCAACTTAATCAAGCCATATCCACTGCACTTGAAGAGTACAACACAAAAATAGAAAATGATTTAAAATCTTGCCCTAGGAATTTCTTCAATTATGCTAAATCGAAGATGAAGTCTAACAATTTTCCATCTAAAATGACATTGGATGATAGAGCAGCAGATAATCCAGATGGCATGTGCAATCTTTTCGCTACTTTTTTCCAAGAGACTTTTACTAACTTTTCGGATAAAGATCGTGACTTTGAATATTTTTCTAGTTTTCCTGATTTTACAAGCGATATCGGTGTTAGTCAAATAATGGTGCAGGATATTTTAACAGGACTGAAGAATTTAGATTCCACCAAAGGATCAGGGCCAGATGGAATCCCACCTATTTTACTGAAAAACTTAGCTAATGAATTTACAGCACCATTATTTTGGCTATTCAACAAGTCACTTAAAATGAGCAGATTTCCGTAAGAATGGAAAAGATCGTATCTCATACCCATTTACAAGTTTGGTAGAAAATCTGATGTTCGAAATTATCGTGGAAATATCGTGCTATTATTTCATCCATTCCAAAACTGTTTGAATCAATTATAAATAAAAATGTGTTCAGCCAAATAAAACATAGAATAACGAATACACAAAATGGTTTCTTGGGCCGTTGGGCCGTTCTACTACAACAAACCTTTTGGAATTTGTAAATTACACTTTGAATGCAATGGATAGAGGTAACCACGTCGAAGCACTTTACACCGATTTTAGTAAGGCATTTGACAGACTAGACATTCCTATGTTGATTTTCAAGCTCAATAAAATGGGAATTGCGATGAGACTCCTCAACTGGATTGTATCTTATTTAACAGATCACCAACAAATAGTTAGATTTGAGGGAAAACTATCTAAACCTGTTCACGTTACATCAGGAGTTCCCCAAGGTTCGCATTTAGGTCCATTGTTGTTTATATTATTTGTTAACGATATTTCATATGTGCTTAAACATCTTAGAATTCTGATTTATGCCGACGATATGAAACTTTATATGGAAATCAATAGCAACAAAAATAGCGACATTTATCTGAATGAAATAAGTATATTTGATAAATGGTGTAGCAAAAGCTTACTTCAATTAAACGTCAAAAAATGTAATTTAATCACATATAGCAGAAAACGGAATACACCACAGATTACTGTCTCTTTAGGAAATCAAATTGTTCAAAAGTGCGACAAGATTAGAGATTTAGGTGTCATATTAAATTCTAAACTTACCTTTACTGATCATTATAATACGATTATCCATAAAGCAATCAATATGTTGAGCTTTATTAAGCGTTTTAGCTACAATTTACGGGATCCATATACGATTAAAACCTTGTACATTGCTTATGTAAGATCAGTTCTAGAATATTGTAGTATTGTGTGGTCTCCGCATATAAAAACACATGGTGATAGAATCGAATCAGTACAAAAGCAATTTCTTTTATATGCCTTACGCAAATTAGGCTGGACAACGTTTCCACTGCCATCATACGAGGCTCGATGCATGCTTATCGATATTCAAACCTTAAATAAGCGTCGCGAAATAGCCATGATTTCATTTGTCAATTATATTGTATCGCAGCGTATTGATTTTACCAATCTTTTATCATGTTTGAATTTCTACACGCCCGCTAGACAGTTAAGAAATCGGAATTTGTTTGCAACAATTAGTGTTTTTATGAGCCTTTCCACAGTTAAAAACTGAAACCAATCTTTCCCAACTAACCATCTTGCGATAAGAACAAAGATATTCCATCAGAAGTCGAATTCATTTCCAATTCACAGAAATCCTCAATTGTTGGGATTCGAATTCTCGACCCTTTGTCTTGCTGGATAGCTAGGGCCCATTCACAAATTTCATAACGCTGATACAAAATTCGAAAAATATTCATACAAAATGTGTTACGAAGGGGTGGGTGGGTGTCAAAAATGACCATTTTGGGCGTTATGAAATTTGTGAATAAGCTTCTACGCGTTAAACGCTACGGCTATTTGGACCCGAAAGGGAATATGTATAAAAAATAAATTTATGACAATTTCAAAAGAGAGTTTTCACATTAAAATAAATGGGAAATGTGAGCATATTCACTTCAACATTAACAAATTTTATCAAAATAAATATAAGACTGCAGGAATACTAAGTTTAATTAGACGACACAGCCTTCACATCACTTGACTGCCATCTACCTGTCGATGTTGTATGTAGCCTACTGTGAACTTTTATATGAATATATTCATATATGATCTTATCAATGAAGCGTTTTGACGTTTCTCATTCTACTGATCCATGGCAATTTTTGTTTGCAAACAGAGCACCACAGCTGCGAGACAGATGCATATGCTTTATGTAATTACCATCCAATGGAGCGCGCTGGGAAAAATCCTGTGCTGTGATGAACAATTTGTGAATACATTTGTAATAAAAGCTCTACAATAAGCAAAATGGCTTGTATGACACACGTACAACGTGTACGAACATTGTACAAAACAATATTAAGATTGCACAGAGGTAAGAATTCAAGTAGATATTCATTGTTGTTGAATCCTGTGGAGGTATGTTGAAACACTTCATACTGACACATCAGAATAAGTTAAAAGATTAACAAGTTTGATACTAGTATTAAGCTATACAATTTAAATACTTTTAGGCTTACCAGAAGGACTTCAGGTCCTAGGAAATCAATATGTACGTGACGAATTTCGCAGACATAAAACCTGTACTACTCACGAAGCGTCTCTATTCATGAACGAATGGACGGTAAGTGTCTTTTGAAACAAATTAACTTTGTATCACTTTAAAACTTTTTTTTATTTATTCAAGGACTACGCAATATCTTTAGCCAATCAATTGGGCATTAAAGGAAAACCAAATCCAATAGAGTACGTGGGAAACAATCTGGATGTTCACAAACTAGGTGATTTTCGAGATGAACAAGTGGCACAGCTATACGAATTATTGCAAGCATCTAAAGGAATGAACGAAGAGAATCGATAAAACAAATTGCGTTTATTTATTTATTTAGCAAAATGCGTTTATTTATTTTATCCGATATTGTCAGATAATTAATGAGTATGATAACGGATACCAAAACTTCTTCTATTCAATACTTGTTTGGGACCAGTATGTATAAAAGTACACAAAAAAAAATGGCATCCATTATCGATCATGCTAATATTTTAATAACTTATTGGTTAACGTCGATTAACACGAACCTGTTGAGGAGTACTTGTATTACAATAATTTCATTAGTTCAAAATTAGGAGGTATTCCATTCATGCATAATATTTCAAGCTCTTTTTAAAACAACTCAGCTTTAATAAATCTAATCTCCCAGAAAACATTGAATTGCCACGCAGCAGGTATGTTGCCAGTTCTATGCAAAACTCTAAAATAAAGTAAGCATCTTGTATTTTTTCGATTATAATCATTATCATTTACATTATTTTTTATATTTTCAGCTTCAGTAATTAATAACTTTATATCCAATTAACAGTTGCCTAACTCTTGACGATACTGCTTTAAATGATGATAACAGAATATTTCTGTTACTATTTATCTGATCTCTTTACCTGCCACACGATATACGAATGTGAAAATGGCAATATTGGCGAAGAAAGCTCTCAGTTAAAAACTACTAGCTGCTAAAGCTGAGAAGCAGGCTCTGTCCCAGTGGGGACGTAATGCCAAGAAGAAGAAGAAGAAGAAGACCAAAACGCAATTCATTGAATGATATATTGAAATCTTATATCAACTCAATTTTGACGAAAATCCAGATGGGACTGACTTGTGATTCATGATAGTTAACTTGATATGACTATTCCTTGACCTGACAAAAGGTTAATCCACCAGGTTTGCGTGTTACTGATGAAATACAAATACGATACAAATAGTATCAATTTTCATATCTGAAAGTTAACTTTAAATTAGTATAAATTGTTTCACAGTTGTTGCTAGGTTCTTCTTGATTTTAACTGTTGCATTTGTGGCAATAACCGATACATTTACTCGCCGATGCCACCGAATTTTTCCAAAAAAAAGCTCTATGAAATGCATTTTTAGATTTATCCAAACGTTAGTTCTGGACAAGGTTCCGAATTCTCACTCACTCTCACGATAATGGATTTATCCCTCAAAGCAATTTTCAGCGATAAGCTACCTTGCGATTTTGTCCGCGCACAAAACAAAGCGATAATAGATAGTTGCACATTTCAACAGCAATGAGAAGTTTGTTTCTTTCTTTTCCTATCCATGGAGAACTTCTTCTGTAGATATCCATCGCCACGAGCAGCAGTTGCTTTATGCACTAAATTAACCACTACTTTCGTCAAGTCGGTGAGGTAGCATGTTAAGCATGCACGCATCGTGGCTATTTATAGCAATGTTCTAGGTTCGAATCCCGTCGCCGGTACTAGTTTTTGTTGATTCACATAGTGATAATTCTCGAGAGCAGTTGGTGAGTGATGGAGTGAAAAAGAAATTATCCCCAGAGTGAAATGATTTTCGGTTATCCTCCATCGTAACTAGGGTAGGTGTACCAATTATGGATGCAATATGTCAACGGTATGGATAAAAATCAGATTTTAAAAAAGACAATTTACACCGTCTTCAGCCAAAGGCTGCACAGACTGAACGATCACTAACATTAGGCAACGGACATAACACATAACACCCAGTAGTCCAGCGATGAATTTTTCGTTTTGACGAAAAGTTTCCACCGACCGGAGTGGGAATCGAACCCACACCCCGTGACACAATACGCCTAAACGACTGACGCCGCTAACCGCACGGCCACGAAGCCCACATTTCTAGAACGTAAGCATGACTTGTTGATGTTAATTAATAGTTTGAAGCCTTACGAAACAGTTGAGCTAAACGGTTTGAGTACTAAATTGACTTAAAGCTTCTAAAAATTGGTTTTATAAAGCGTTGTTCTTGTACCAATTATGGCAATAGTGTTCCTAGCATTCGACATAAAAGTGGATCAATTATGAACTATCGAATATTTGCACGAAATACGCTTAAATGCCATCCAGAATGAATGATAATGCTATGCTAATGAGTAATGAAGTGATTGCTCATTAAATTTACTGCAATTTTGTTGTATATAGACATTAAACCAATTTATCGCAATGGCTTCATGGGAGCAAAAGAATTTTCTAAAAGGAGTCGAAATGTAGCGAAAATGAATAATATGATACAAAACAGCATTAATGAACCAGCTAAATTTGTTCATTTATTCTCACTAGGGAACATACATTCATCGGTTGAAGCAGTTTTACCGGATGAAAACATAAATTTCGTAACGGGTGTCCTTAAGGCCCAAGTAAAAATGGTGCAAAAGTCAAAACTGAAATAGCAGTTTTCTCTTATTAAATAGACAAATCGAAGAAAATAAAAACACACAGCTCTTTTATTTGCCAAATAAAAAGGCTCTGTGTTCTTATTTTTATTGATTTATCGTTTTAAAAGAAAACTACTTTTTCAGTTCTGACTTTTGAGCCATTTTTTCTTGCACCTTAAGCAAACCGCTAAGAAGGTGACGTATGTGTGAGGCAAAATTTTCAAATGTTCATTATTTGAAGCTTATTGCACGAATGTTCGTATCAAGGTTTAGTTATCATCAAAAACAAATAAGTTTATCATTCCTGTGAACATTAGCCGTTATGTTCTAGTAAAACAATAAGAAAAATATCTTTTTGTTCCCACTATTGCAATAATTGGTACTATAGCCATAATTGGTACTTCTACCCTATAGGGAAAATTAGTGTGAGCGAAAAGAAATGTTCGCGTGAGGAAGCGAAAAAGCATTCTCCTTACGTGCGAAAAATCGTAGATTTCGCATCATTGATACGAAAATTCAGAACCTGAAATATCTTTAGAAATTTATGAAGTGGTGTGGTTCTTTAGTTCTTTCATGATTAATCCTGGATTGCCAGCAGGATACTTGTCTCAAATTGATAAAATTCCTTCGAAATGTATACTTTTAGAAGTTCCATCCAAAGTATTTTCACAGATTTCGACACGAGGTTTCGCAAGAATCCTTCAAAAAATTGCCAAGGTTTTTTTCCTTAATTACTTCAGACCTACTCACAATAATTTCTGAAGTAACAATTAGTAGAATGTAGGAATATACATTTTGAGGATTTTCCTTTTATGTATCTTATTCTAATTTATTAAGAGAAATTTCATATGAGAATCGATGGATTGATGCTCGAAAAAATCTCTGCATTAGATAAGTAGATGAAAAAACCGAATTTAGTACTATACCATTTAATTCCACTAGAGTTTGTATCCTTTGACAGATACGCGTATTTCGACCTCAACTGTAAGGCCGTCTTCAATGTCGTGTACTAGACTCGACTCTAGTACACGACATTGAAGACGGCCTTACTGTTGAGGTCGAAACACGCGTATCTGTCAAAGGATACAAACTCTAGTGGAATTAAATGGTATTGTACTAAATTCGGTTTTTCATCTACTTATAGGTATTCTACTAAACATCTCGAAGATTTATTATCTGCATTAGATGTTGAAAATATATTAGTATAAATCCTGGAATAAATCACGACAAAATACCTATTAACTTTTGTGCACCTGACCTATTTTTCACAACCAAATTTTCGTGATCTTTTTGTTCTAATTTTCAGAATTTTCAGCCGATTTCTATGAAATTGTGACACAACACCATAACACTATTAAAGTTTCATTACCTGTACTGGGAAACCAAGTCGAACGGTCAGTTCCGGATTTATACGGTGTCTGTCCGAAGGAGGAGTCATTTGAGACATTTCCATAATTATTTTACACAGATCACAACAAAACTTCAGCGCTTGTAACTGTTAGTATATTACAACTCCGTTGGTACTTATCTGGCCGATTCCTGGAACATTATTTGAGGACCAAAATGTGATCAGCATAAAATTTATGTTTTAATCATATAATGCGACATCAATCTTCAAGATTTTACAATGGTAGTATAATACAATGCATATCGAGTATAATAACTAATAATAGTAGCGTACAATAACAAAGGGTTAGCTACTTGTACTTCTGGAATATCCTTGAGCCAATTCCAGGACCCTAAAAAGGGACGTCAATCCGTCGATTATATTTCACGTTAAATGAGTTAAAATATACACTGTAGTTTTGTTGCGATCTGTGCAAAATAGTTATTGAAATGTATCAAATTACCTTCGGACAAACCGTTTAAACCAGTGCTTCCCAACATTTTTGACTTTCGCCCCCCTGAGGCCAGTATATTTTTGGAATCGCCCCCCTAATATGTTTTTGAAATATTTATATTAGTCGCTCTACTTTGCTAAAATTCAGACCAAATCATTAACATAAACAATCAAAGATTAGTTAAGGTATCAAGTTCACTGATGTAAAAATGTTAAACATATATGGTTTTGAAACTTAAATTAATCATATCATATTAATTGATATTCTTGTATCATCAAATCTATCTGCAGATCTGCATAATATCACCATGATATATTTTCTTAAATTTCAATGAACGACAATGATGTACTGGTAAGTAATTCATAACAGCAATCAACCTAAGTGTTTTACATGCTACTGCCACAGTTTTCACTGCACTAAATAAATTTGGCTGACTTTCTGAACTTCTGAAACTTATAAATTTGATTGATTAAACATGTTATTTTTGAAATTGAAAAACAAATTCTATAAATTCTGTGAAACACATGTTTGACAATTTTAAAACTCCAAAACTTAAAAAAGAACATTGGTAAATCCAAAAAACTTTCCATTGCCTTATTAACTGTAATGTAAGCACGTTTTTTTTATAAAAATAGTATTTTTTTTCTTAAAATCTGGAGGTTTTTATCCGATAATTCTTATAATCTATTTTTAGTTACATGCTTAACGTCTTCGGTAATTATTAGTTTTGACGCTGGCACCTGTTTTTTGCCAACAACATTTTCTGATTTTTTTAATAGTTTGTGATATAAGAGTAACAAGTTTTGTCGAACCCGGATGCCAATAATCATAATACTAGCTGCCCAATTATAAAGCTTTTATAAATAAAACATCAATTTAATAAACTTAGATATTTGAAGCAATATCTAAAAATGTTGATTGATCGCTTTAAAAACAATTCCAAACTATCTCTGACTACACATATATAATATAGTTCTGAATACATTATGTTTTGGGAAAATTTCTGCCAATTAATAATTCATAGCGATTTTTAACACTCATGCTTAAAAAACTGGATGTTTTACAAACATATTTTGTCTTTGACAATGTGTGTCCAAGTTTTGTCTATCTTGATTTTAAAAGAAAATGTTATAAGGTACAAACAAATAGAGGGAAAGGTTTAGATGTGGAATCTTCAGATTATTAGAATATAATCTCCTATCAAATTGAATCTCTTTTCCAAATTAATCGTTGTTTTCAGTTTGTCCAACTTTCACTCCCTTTCCAGTATTTTAGCCCCATCAAATTTCTTTTCACAAATTTTCGCTCCCTTGGACGTGAAATTCACCCCCAGGGGAATTCTTGCCCACTTTGGGAATCTCTGGTTTAAACCCAGAATCGACCATCCGACATGGGTTCCCAGTACAGGTCATACAATTTGTGTTGTGCCAAAATTTCAAAAAAAAATTGGCTGTGTAAAATAGGTTAGTGGTGCAAAGCTTTTGAATGTATCAGATGGAGTTTCCGTGAATCCTCGGTATTCCTCGTTGAGCTGGAAAGTCCCCGAACCATCAGTCTAATCAACTCAACCTGCAATAACATATCCACGGAACACCATGGGAGGAAAGAACTCGAAGGAAGAGAATACAGCCCACACCCACGGAAACCAGCTGGTTACCGTGATACAAACCCAAGATGCCCACACGGAGGAACATCGACAACAACAAGGACTCCTGATGGCAGTTATCGCACTACAAATAATCATCCTGCTACTGATGGTGACAAAAATAATCTTCAAGACGATGAGGAAAAGATGGATGAACAAAGGTATCCAGGCGGCGAAATCCATTGCCAGCATCAATAATGTTTAAACAAAATGAAAAAGTGAATTAGTTATAAGCAATCAAATGTAAAATTAATACCAAGTGACCCGAAAGACAGTAAGTTAAAGGGTCACTCAAATAAAGATTTTCTATCTATTCTATCTACCTCGGTATTCCTGTAGAATTCACTATAGGAATTCATTAATGTCATGCGTCGAGTAATTCCTGAAAGAATCTGAAAGAACATTTGGAAAAATATTCGAGATGCATTCGTTTGAACAATTGTATCAATTTTTTTAAAGACACGGCACGTTAATGCTTCCAGTGGGAGATTTTCCATTTGAAGGAAGCACCACACTAGACAACGGACTAGCATGCAACGCCCAGTGGCACAGTCGAAATACGTTCCTGACGAAAAGTTTTCCGGACTGAAGCGGTAATCGAACCCATCTCCCTTGACTCGATGCAGCTAAATGCTTGGTAACACTAACCGCACAGCTACGAAGCACACACTTCCTAAAGAGAAGGCCACAAAGAATCCTATATCCGTTTTTAAAAGAAATACATACAAATGTTTTAGGCTAATATTTCTTGGAGGAACTTTGATTTCATGTGATTTCACGTCTTTTGGATGCACATAAAAAAGCGAGCTGAATGACGTAAATTTGTGTCTTAAATCTTAAATACGTTAGTGTTGGGAAATGTCAATCACAATTTTCGCGTAAAATTCCATTTTTTGTGCAATACATCTTCAAGAACACGTTGTTGTTACATTCCATCTCTTACATTATGTGTCATTTAGCCATACCGTGAATTACATCCACAGTAATTTCCATTATTTGTAAGAGTGAACTGATAGGAAAATTCCTTTCTACAGAAATGCTCGTGGGTGAGAGATGCTTGAAGGAAAACTTTAAAAACCCTTCGAAATAATTTCTTATATATTTTTTTATTTTTCGGAATTTGTTTGCAATGTTCTTGCAAAATAGGTTGAAGAGCTAATTTCTTAGAGGTATTGCTCTTAGTTTGATAGTAGTTTTATTATATGTTGTGTCTTGTTTTTTCTCTATGTTTATGGATGAATTTGCTTTCCAGAAGCAAAAAAGTGGAATTCTTATGGAATCTGTAAAATACTTCTTTGGGATATTACCAGGGTCTTCCTCAATCACATTTTTTTTTAATAAACCGGGGAAGGCATGATTAAAAGGTTTTGAAAGGAATTTATGCAGTTACTCAAGGAATTATTGAAAATTTACTTGAAGTTATTATTGTAATCACATCATCCCTTGAGAAATTCCATTTGAAATTCATGGATGAGTTTGATAAGAAATGCCTAAAGTAACTTTTTGAAGAATATGTAAAGAATTTCCTGAATAACCCATTACTGAAATTACCAGGCGTATACTTGAGAAATTCTTGAAAAAAAGTATATTGTGATTTGTAAAACATACTGTCTTTTAGAAGCATGAATTTCAACATAAAAAATGCATAAACAAATATTTGAGAAATTTTTGAATGAGATTCTGAAGAATTCTTGAAGGAAATGTTGTGAAAATACCAGGTAAAAATCACTGTATGTTCACTGAAGATACTCGAAGTATTTTCAAAATAAAAGTCTGAAAAAATGGAAGAACCTTAAGGAGAAATCCCTTGAGATATTACTGGACACATCCATCATCCATCCTTTCTGAATGTATTTATTTTGAAATAAGTAGTAGTTCTGCTGGCAAGATCTTTGGCAGAATTCTGGTTAATTTTATAATAATTTTCAGCAATTTACTTACGAGATTCGTTTTTGCTTCTCAATGCAATCTTTTTAGGTCTATGGTAAAAGTCTGATTTTGTAATTGAACTATAACAAATTTAGCATGATGCAACTATTCATAAATAAGAGACACACGTTGAAAAAATCGAACAAAATATTATCCTCCGTTACATATTTACCTTTTGAGTTTATTATCTATCAAATAGGAAAGGGGGAGGCAAAATATTTTTCAATTTAAAATTTAGTTGAAGTTTCTCACATCAATGAGCTATGAAAGGCTCAAAAATAGGCGAAGATTCATGAAAAATTGTTGTTTCTGTTTGTGCTCGTCAGTGTTGGCAAAAATTAGTGATTCAAGGAATAGCTGTAGAGTAGGGTGACCAAAAAGGATCATACTACAAAAATCAAATTTGTTCATTTGGACACCCGCAAGCAGGTACCCAAAGCTCCCAAAAGGTACTGTGAAAGTGTAAGTGAAATTCGTCAACTATAACGGGAGCTTAAAGTTTGTACAATGGGGAAAATTTACCAAATATATAGGACTAACTGTTTAAGCTACATTTAGAACCATAGGATGTGCTATAATACATAAATAAGAGACTGCAACAAATCAAAAATCTTTTCGTTAAGCAACAAAAAAGTTATACCTACACAAATAAAAACATTTAAATTTCAATGTAGCGTAAACAGCAGAGTATAGTAAAAGTAAATCAAAATCAATCTATTGTTACAGCATCACGTTTAATTTTCAACTAAAGATGCTTGGATGATCATGGTGATACATAATGGTGTAAATTTAAAGTGCATGCGATTGAAAAATAAGCGAGTTTAATAAGTTTATTTTGATGCTCCAAATATTTGCATGAAAATGAACTTTAATTTACAACATATTTTTAGCTGTGTATGGAAATCGAAATTTCTGAACTCCTGGGCGAAACGGACAGAAATATTCACGAACGTTACGAAAATGTGTGGTCTACAAAGCTAAGAAAGATAAATTGTTAATTAGTCTATTCGTAATTATCATTTTTATTAACGTGGCTTTTGCCTAGGGCATATTTGTCACTATTATGTTAGTGGAATGAATATAACAATGATTAATAACATGTTGCGATGATCATTTAGAAAGTTTTTCATAAATGCGGTACTGGTACTGAATTCCGTTTTCCTCTTGGATCTCCTCAGGAACATCATCATCGTTCTTCACCAGTTGAAACTCGCTATTGATTTCCGGGAAGAATGCGTCACATTCGTACGTCTCCTTGATTTCCGTCAGATAGATACGGTGGCATCTCTCAGACTGCATTGCTTCTTTGTAGACTGCATTGCCGCCGACAATCCAAATGTTTTCGATTTCATTTGCCAGCGGAGATTCATCTAGCTTTGTCAGTGCTTCTTGCATGCTTTTGCACACCATCACATCAGATGGGTAAGTATTGGCACTGGGATCTCGAGTTAGAATAATGTTCAGTCTCTCTGGCAAAGGCCGTTTCGACTCAGGTACACCGAAGTAAGTCTTCCGGCCCATGATAATGGCATTGCGTTTGCTTGTGTCAGTGATCTTCTTCGTCATTCTAGAAAAGTATTTCAACTCCTGCCTGTAAGAAAAGCGATCAGATCAGTTAGCGAGAATTAGAATCTATAAGTCATACCTCAATCTCCACGGCAGATCTCCTTTGATGCCAATTCCACCATTGGCACAAACTGCGACTATCAAGCTGAACTTCTTCATGTTTTAATTATACAAATTAAAAAAAAACGAAAGTATCTTCGAGCACTAGCGCAAGATCAACCAGTTGAACTGAACGAAAAAGTAGCTTTCGACAGACACAAACAGCCAACCACGAGAGATAACGACAATCGAAATGTGCGAATCATCAAGCCGAATCCTTGTCTGCAGATATCAACAAAAAGCTACCAAACAACAACAATTTCGCTTCAATGTTTGTGTGCCACCTTCACATGTTGTTTTTTTCACTCCGAAATAACACTTAAACATGCAAGTCGCGTTTGCCGCCTGGACTTGTAATATAAGCGATCGTAAGGTGCTGCATATAAATTCATATACTTGTAGTTCTGTACTTGTTTGTGCTAATAGTCAGCACAAATTCAGTAGTTGACTAGAAGATATCGCTTTTTGAACGATTAGTTACCATATGTATGACAAAAATACAAAAATAAGGAATAAATCGCCTAACTCCATTAAATGGGAACAAAGAGATGAATATCAGGTACGGTTTCCTCATGTATATAAGTAAAAAGTTTTGCCTCAAATCCTATAATCCAGGATCCGGTTTGATGCATTTTCCAACACTCACATACATCGAAATTCCACTGAAATTAGAAATATTGCAATTAGAGGTTTATAACTAGTATGTAGCACGATATAACTTATATAAAACCGTGATGTAACATAGCAAAAGCGTATTCTAAGTTTATTTCCAATTCTGGGTTTTTGAAATTATTCGATGACTTTTTCACTAAGCATTTACTTTTATTCTAAATCTACTAAAAATAAACTTTAAAACATTAAATTTTGTTCATAGCATTCCGTGACGTCAGTTTGTTCATATAAACGTTCCCAATACATTTACACAACATCAGTGCCTGATGTATCCCCACTAGTCTCTTACATCCTCTCAGCAAAATTGCACAGACTCAGTACTACTTGTTTTTGAGGTGTCATTGAAGATCAGCCTGCCGTAAGTGAGTGAGTGTTTAGATTTCAATAATGGCAACGAAGAAAATCGGTTTATAACTTTTTTTTTTCTGCTTCCCAAAGCGGAAAATTCCCGGCTTGCGTCTTTATACGTAAAAAGTAGTGCCCCGCGAAGACGCAGCAAGTGTTATTCCAAGCGTTCTGCATTTACATTGTTAGATAAGATTCTCATTTGCGCAAACAGTGAATTTGTGGATATTTGGCGAAATTTTCAAGTGCGGCATTAGCATCTACCTGAGCGATACAGTAACCAAATCTACATAGCAAAATGCGTCTATTTCCGGTGCGGATGTCCAACATCAATAAGATGTTGGATTTCTATTCCCAGTTCAACCCTTCACCTTTAAGTATCAAACAGTTCATAGACTTTGGTAAGTGGCTTACGGTGTTATCATCTATGATAGATTGCTTTACTACGTTTTACAATGGAAATGAGAGCATCATTTGGCTCACACAGATAAGAATTAATAATCACTGTTCGTTATGCAAACAAAGATGATGCAACACAGTTCATCGATCAGGGGTCCTTGAAGGATCTACCATTTTTAGACGTCAGATGTGCAAAAATATCAGATCAAGATATACTCTCGCTGCGGACAATTAAAATTTCATCACAATGTGTAATAACGACCTACACTACTTCCCTTGCCCTTGAAAATTTACGCTTCCCGTATGGAATAGCTCTGTGACTATGCAAATCTTGTCGGCTTGGTGTGTGAAAATAATATCGTGACGACCGTTTTAGTTAATAGTTCTGTAAACCCATTAAATCAAGTGCAATCTGAGACAAACTTTCATACGGCTTTTCAGATTTTCCTATCAAAGAACAGCTTTATGATAATATAGAGCACACCCTCGAAGGTCATTTTTATTTATATGTTAATCAGTGATGCCAGCTCAGCTGTAGCTAGCTTTACATCGTACGTGGAGGACAACAAAGTTACAACAATTACATGGAAATGAAATTGTATGAAGAAAATAACAATAATTTCAAAAATTGTAGCGTCTTAAATGTGGAAAACTTTAGTTATAAAAAATATCATTGAACAACAGCTTCTTCCGTTAACATGATGAGATGAATTTGCAAAAAAAAATAATCAGGTGTTTGCTAAAATACATAAATAAATTTCACGCAGTCGATTGAGATGAGTCTGCGATGATAAATAAAAATAGAAATCAAAATGAGTGTGAGCGTTCTTGTTTTTTTTAAGGATGTTTATGATACTAGTTTGCTACATTTGTCTCTAAGGCAGGAAAAGATTCAGAAGTTGAATATGTAGGAGACAGTGGGGAGCTGTTGGCCATGGGGAATTGCTGATCAGTTCAATATTTTTTAAATCGCTTTTGCTGAGTAAACAAATTTGCTTCATTAATATCATTCGTAACATTATATCCATGAAATGAATTTAGAGGTTCAGTGTTAGTGCTCTTCTTAATATGGTGAAACTAATTAGGCCATTGTTAACATTTTGTAGGTCATATATTACATTTCATTTTTCGATGCATTTCTGCATTCTCACAGGCAAATTCAAATCAAAGGCTGTTTGTAGATTAAAAAAATATATTTTTATGAAACTTGGTACAACAAGCTGGGTTTACATTATTATGTAAGAACATAACTTATACGTATAATTCAATTCAAAGTTTAAACATCGGATATTGTATGTAATGCATTATATCCAAAGCAGGGAGACAACCTCAGAATAAACATCAAAATTTAATTCTGAACCTCTGCAAATCCTTCTTTGGGCTATTACCTCCGCTAGCCTCGAGCGTAGCCAGGATTTTCATTTGGGGCAAACCCCGAAGGCAATATTCATCAATTCTTTCTTCTTTTCAACATTTCCTCAGGGATGTTTGTTGAGAAATTTGCTCCGTGTTTTTTTTTTTTTTTTGGATTTCTACCATGAAGCACTCTATGAGTTTCTCATCGGATTCTTTCGCTGGAGATTTTTTTTTTTTCAAGAGACTCTTAATTAAAGGCATGCAGAGATTTATCTTATCGCTAGTACAGAGATACATATGAGAACACCTTTAAGAGTTCGTTTATGTTTCCTTCTAAGAAACTTTTAGAATTAACACCTAACTTCAGTAATCTAGATGCATTTCAGATTTCAATTAATTTTTTTAAAAATAATTCAATTATTTCTCTTAGGGCAAATTTAGAAACTCCTCCAAAAATAAAGGTTAATTTCCTCAGAAGCTTCTTTTGTTATTTCTTTAAGCGTACTTCCAAGTATAGTCTTCTTCTTCTTTCTGGTGTTACGTCACAACTGGGACAGATGCTGCTTCTCAGCCTAGTGTTCTTATGAGGACTTCCACGGTTATTAACTGAAAGTTTTCTTTGCCAATTGACCATGTATGCATGTGCATATCATTTGGCAGATACGAAGATAGTCTATGCCCAGTAGTGTGGGACAAAATTTAGATTCTCGCTCCAGTCCAATTTTTGGATTGCATTTAGGTCATGGGACACAACAACTGTGCAAAATTTCAGCTCGATCGGTGAAACTATATTTTAGCGCCAGCCGATCAAAGTTTGTATAGGATTAACTATGGGAAAATTTACTTTTGCAAGGAAAAATCGTCAGAGGTCATCCATTGACCTCTATAAAAATTCTGAACACAGACCTCGATGAGTATTTTTACGATAAAGAATATTGCCCAAGACCGCGAAGCAATCCGTTACTTGTGAAAAAAGTTATTCAATGAAAACCTATTGGCAAGGCGACAGAGTGCAAGTAGAAGAGCCCGAGCAAGCATGAGTTTTTTCGTTGGGTCGTCGGTTTTTAGTTCTTTTTTTTCGGTTTTCACGTTTGCCGGGCAGTGCGGGTTAAAAAGCCCGAGCAAGCAAGAGTTTTTGCATTGTGTCGACAGTTTTTTACGTTTGTTAAGCTGAAAGTGGATTGTGGCTGCGCAGTCAAGGATGAAGTATCAATTGGTGAGCTCGTTTCATGCTTTTATTTCAAATCCGTAAAATTTGTATGACCACATTTAATCGTACAGCGGTGAAACGGCAATATAATTTTCAACAAACTATGAATGCTTCGAATAGAAGTAATAAACCATAGAAGAAGAATGTCGCTGGCGTCGCAGTAGGAACATCTTTTGCTGGTGGAGATAGGCGGGGCTATAAATGTCAACGCGAAAATGTATGCAGTTGGACACTTATGTACCCAACATGTTTCTGAGCGAGAACAAAGGCAACACCAGCGACATTATTCTTCTATGGTTTACTATTTCTATTATGCTTCGTCACAATGTGTATCGGCATAAAATCTTATCTGTAAACTTTTTATGTTTTACATATTTTTTTCCAAAAATCCTTTCCCTTTTACCTTTGTTTTTGTAATTGAAGAAATACTTTGGATGATTCGACACTATGAGTGTAGATTTGTTAAAGTTTTACATTATTCAACAAACTTTGAATGGTTTGCCACTGCAAGTTTCGGCATAAAAGTGTTCTGTGATGGTCCAGTCAATCGAGCTTTTTTTTTATTTTTCATATGAGTAAAATATGATAACCCATGCATTCGATCCTACCTCTGTAGGAATGATGCGTTCGAATATTTGAATGATTCGTCATTTTAAGTGTCGACATTATTTTCTTCTTCTTGGAAATTGTTCATATCAATCGAAAATATTTTATTCAAAGACATGTCTATATCTTACAAATATTTTTTATCATGGTCTATTCGCTTATCAAAGTGAATCCTGTGTCCCAACGATCCTCCCAATTAACAAACATACCTCCCAGTAACCTTTGTGGAGATGCAGAGGCAAACACGGCCTCCAAATAGCAAAGGTTACGCACTAACATTCCTTCCCCCAATCCCTCTTGACTGCAAGGACGTTGCCGGCGCCGTTATTTACCCTGTATAAATAGAGGCGCTGAATTATGCACATTGAAGAAGTTTGTAGCCAAGCACAGCCGAACTTCTAGTTGATTCTTTGTGCATTTTCACTAACCTCGATCAATCACGGAATAGCAACCATTGATATGTGAAGTCTGTCTAAGCCAGGGTTTCTCAACCGGTGGTCCGCGGACCCCTAGGGGGTCGTGAAGAGTTCTCAGGGGGTCCGCGAAGCTGTTGAGAGCAAGTGCCGTTTCTTCTAATTGATGAATAAGTCTAGCGTACAATTCAAACGGACCAATCCTCAGATCATGGATTCAGAGAAAATTTGATGTTAATATTGTTCACCACATTTTCAATTCCTATTTCTCAGTATTCAAATCAATCTATATGATTTGTAGTTCGTTGATTGACGATTTACTATTACATTCGAAGCTTATTATAACGACATCGCATGGGACCGTCGTAATAGGGAAATGACACTAAAGAGAACAGTTATAACATCAAAATATTATTCAAGGGACCGGAAAATGTCGCTATAGAGAGCTTTTGTCGCTATAAAAGTTGTCGTTATTGCGAGCTTCGACTGTACTACATGTTAATAATCGATTTTATTCTTAATACCGCCAAAACATGCTAGACCCATTTTCGATTTTCAAGCAGGCATTGGCGTTTTCTTTAATTTTGTTAGCGTGCCGTGGCCCAAGGCTAGGCCCTTTTGGTTTTCAATGAATGGGCAAGAGAGAGTTCTTGGCCTCTCACCATGCTACGATCAATGATAGTTTGCGAAATTTTCCGAATGTTAATGAAGACAGTTCCGATCGTTGGCCGTTTTGAGCAGGGGACCAATGAATGATTTGAAAAAAAAAACTATTATTGGCCGTTTTGAAAATCGGGTTTGTACGGTAAGTTTTATGATTATTGGTTGAACTTCTATTTGATATTGTATATATTGGCTTTTCTCGATGACAACAGACAAAAATAGCATATTTTGCGTTACGAGTTTCGGCTTACTTCACTTCAGCCCTCATCAGACGCCTAAAATTACATTTATTAAACAGTTACAATTTTTTTTCCACAATAAAACGAACATTTCAATTTTCACATAAACACTTACAACATGCTGAACGCAACCTTACAGCTTGGTCTGTCACAACTATAAGGACTGTTCATTAAAGAAAGTGGACACCTGATTGTTAACATTTTGGTGTGAAAATTCCAAGGAAAAAAATCAAATTTTGTTTCAGTGTGTACTCAAGTGTTTATTTTGACAGCAGAAGAAAGTTGACATCAAACAGTTGTAAATTACAAGCGATAGGTCGGTTTAACATGGCGACACGCAGATTTATTCTGCACAAATGGTGTTCAGAAAAGCTGTCGTTCCGAGATTTGGCTTAAATCGCGAAGTGTCCAAATTCCCATTTTTCAACACTGTATCGAAAACAGATGCTTATGACGACGTGCAATACATCCGAACAGAAAAATTTGGGAAAAAAGTTTTTTTATGGCAAGTAATTTGCTCCTGCGGTATGAAAAGTACTACATTTTTCACAACGGGTTCAATCAACGGCGAACATTACAAAACTGAATGCTTTTAAAAACGTCTTCTGCCCATCTACCGAAAGTATAACAAGCCTCCATTGTTTTGGCCAGACCTGGCATCGACTTACTATGCTTCAGCTACTTTGGAGATGATCAAGAAGGAAAAAGTCGAATTTGTTGAAACATGGCAGATTCTACCAAATTGCCCATAACTACGCCCCATTTGGAAATATTGGGCAATAAACAAACAACATCTTAAGAAGGGTGGAAGATAAGCAAGTTCCATGGATTTTCTCAAGAAAATGTGGTAAGCAACACAAAGAAAAGTTACGAAGAAAGTTGTGCAGAATCCGATGGGAGGCATCAAGAGAAAAGTCAGAGCATTATCCAGGAATGCTCAATAAATGTTCAAAATTATGTGAATTTGGTCGAGATTACTTTGATTTTCATGTATTTCAAGAGAACTCATGAATTTGTTCGAAAATAAACAGTTTGCTTTAAAAAATACGTGTCCACTTTCTTAAATGAACAGTCCTTACTACTGATTTTTCCAAAACCCCAATTAACTAGCGCACCTTGCTCCATCACCCAGTTTCATTTTCGTCAATGTTTCCTCTCTCAGTCGTCCGTGTATGTGGCTCTCCACGCAGTCTCGCCAATAGACCATTGTACGTCGAGTTGAAATTGCCGCACTCACGTTGCAGGTTTACGGTCTCTCTTTCTCCCTGCTTTTTGATGTGGAAGACCTCTGCGATCATCCTGGTCTGGATTGCAGAACACAAGAATGACAGCAAAAAGAGGAATCCAAAATCGGGATTAGCAGTGCACACGATCGAAGAAGGTCTTTGATTTCGAAAAAACGACTGTTTTGGAACGCATCGAGAACCCAGAGACCAGGATGATCGCAGAGGTCTTCCACATCAAAAGGCAGGGAGAAGGAGAGACCGTAAACCTGCAACGTGAGTGCGGCAATTTCAACTCCACGTACAATGGTCTATTAGCGAGACTGCGTGGAGAGCCACATACACGGACGACTGAGAGAGGAAACATTGACGAAAATAAAACTGGGTGATGAGCAAGGTGCGCTCGTTAATTGGGATTTTGGGAAAATCAGTAGTATAGTTGTGACAGACCAAACTGTAAGGTTGCGTTCAGCATGTTGTAAGTGTTTATGTGAAAATTGAAATGTTCGTTTTATTGTGAAAAAAAAATTGTAACTGTTTAATAAATGTAATTTTAGGCGTCTGATGAGGGCTGAAGTGAAGTAAGCCGAAACGCGTAACGCAAAATATGCTGTTTTTGTCTGTTGTCACCGAGAAAGCCAATATATACAATATCAAATAGTTTTATGATTATGTTGACAATGTTTACATAGTTTGCAAGTGCTGGGAGATACTACCAAATTGTATCAAAGACCGATTTGTTTACAAATTGATCATTGATCCTTTAGAATTGTAACTCAAGAAATGTTGCAACTTGTTTTCAAGAGTACATTATTACCGAGTTGCAAATTTTTGATCTGTGAAGTACTTTTAAACTTAGGTCTATTTTGTTCTTTTCAACTGTGAAAATACTGCGAAATACCATCAATGTGATCCTGTCAGTTAAGGATTGCAAGTCAGCTATAGTTACTCAACGCACGTCCATGCAAATTCTATCCAGTGTGATCTTGAAGATTAAAAACTAAGTTATTTTCGGTTATCATCAGGAAATGATTTTTTTGATAATTCTTCCCACGGCTTTAAAAGAACACATGAAATCTACAATTAACTCTTGTTTTTTTTTAAACTATTTAGTAGTGGAATTCTTAGTGTTTCCTTGTGAAATATTTTATTATTTGCAATTCTGATTCACTTCGACAGCTAAGATTCGAGTCCCACCGATCGAGGATTTTCTCAGGTTGTTTTTTATTCAATTCTCAGGACACAGAGTATATTCGTTTTTGCCACAAAACATAAAAATGCAGAAACAAAGTTTTTGAAGAAAGTTTTCAGTTCTGAACAGGAGATTGTTCATAATAACACTGTAGTCCCTGAAGAAGGTCCCAAACAGGCCGATCGTTGGACAATATAAAATACCAGTTTTTAATCTAGTCAAGACCGAACAGGAAATTCTACATCAAGAAGAAAATCAACTACATTTTACATTGAGATATTGTTGTGTTACAGGATTTGAACGACAACGATGTTATAAAAACAAGTTGATAATTTATTAACCTTTAATGACTGATTAGACACCTAAGCTCAAAACCCGGTCTTCTTATCACCGTCAATGAAACTGATCATATTATTGCACTTCAGGATCATCAAAACATTCTTATAGTCTTAAATCGGTAATGGTCATTGTATTCTTTCAGTAGAGAGTACCATAAAAGATAAGATTACCGCACAATGCAAAGAAAGTGACAGTGACTTAAACGGCACTGCTCACGGAAAAGGTGGATGCTATACAAAGGTCATGTTTATTATTACCGGCATCGACACAAACAGTCGACTGCACGTTTCTAGAGTACCATGAACGGAAGAAGGATTTAGACTTGTACTTGTGTGTACTAAAAACAATGTTTTCTTTTACGAACTGCTTTTTCTCAATATTTTATGAACATTCTGCGCTTTACAAATTGTCTAAAAACAAATAAAGAAAATAAACGCACATAAAAATTGTGTGTCTATTGTATAAAAAGGGCATGCTAGTAAGTAACATAAACATATAAGGTTCATGGTATACATTTAATAAGAGGGATCTGAAAAATCCCGAACCCCGGAATATTCCTGAAAATCCCGGGATTCCCCGAAACTGAACTGAACTAGAAAGTACTGCTGTGTAATTTTCAAATTATGGAACGAAACAAACGGCATGTTGTTTGGATGACTCAAAGCTCGCTAAATGAGGATTTTATTGAGGTTATCTTGCATGTAAACTTATTTTTTTTTTTTCTGGTACACTGATAATATTTGGTACACTGATAAGAATTGCAATTCAATTTACATTCAAAGACGCCATAAAATTATATTTAGCAACATTTTTTTTTATTACAATAATGGCTTCTGATCATCATTTTATTTGTTCGTTTCTCATAACAATGTATAATAAGTAACTTTCTTTTTTGTAGTATCGTTGTAGTAAACGTTGAATTCATGAAATCTGATATAACATTATATGAAAGTTATATGAAAGTTTTACAAATATTGTTTTTCTTAATTTTATTTTCTCCCAGCCGTTTAAATTAGCCATGTGCTCGACCTTTATTCTAACCTAACATGCCTGCGGTTGTTGCGCCTATTCTTCAAAAGGCATGGAAAAAATATATGAGACAATGAATATACATAAATAGTTTACATGCATGATCATGAGGGTCGATTCTGACAGCTTAATAGGTAAAACTTGAGAGTGAATGTTATCTTTAGGGACAATGGAAATACGAGGCAAAATTTTCGAAATATCGTGGATGACTAAAGCGATAACACCAAAATATCGCGGCTTTGTCGCGGTCTCATACTTTAGGTAATATTTCACAAAAATGCATGTTTTTAGGGATTATATCCTAAAAATGTGAATATTCAGCTTTATTTTATTAATTAAATTAAGAATGATAAGTTTAAAAACAACGTGACAATTCAAAATTTTTAATAGAACATGCAAACCAGAAGGACTTCCAAGTTAAAATCAAATTATAAAAAAATATTTGATGGTACATCGACTTCAAATAAGAAACAACTATTTTCATAGCTAAAAATGGGGATTCACTACACAGATAAAAATATTTAAATAGCGTAAACAGAAGAGTATAATAAAAGTAAATCTAATTCATCTAGCATCACGTTAAATTTTCAACTAAAGATGCTTGAATGCTACATGATCGTGTAAATTTAAATTGCATTCGATTGGAAAATAAGCGACATTTTAGTTTATTTTGATGCTCCATGAAAATAAACTGAAATTTACAACATATTTTTGTAATATAAATTCAATAAATTTAGCTAACTTTGCGGCATTTCGCGGGATTTCCTCAAATTCGCGGCGACAGCCAAATTTTGTGAATTTCGTGGCTTCCTCGAAATCCCAAATTTCGGTTGTATTTACTTATTACCTATTTTTTACGCATAATGAATGAAATTTATTTAAAAAAAATTACAATATACAACTTCTGACGTTTAAGGCGGATAACTGAAATGTTTTTGAATGAAATGGAAGATTTTGTTTTTGTAATTGTAATTTCGGTCAAAACAAGGGTCAAAACCATGTTCGGTCATGGTGAAACTGCGCAATAAAACTAAACTTTGCATCAATATTCTCTCCGACCATTTCATAGCCTTTCTAGAAGAATTTGATGTTATCCCGGTATTTCCCGGGATTTTGAAAAAGAAAATTCCGAATCCCGGGATTTTTTCTAGTCCGGAAAACAAGACCCTCTACATTTAATGGCCAATTAAAAATATGGTAACGAATGTTTGAGTCTACTTATTTTATTGAAAATCTCAAAAAGGAACACTTCTTTTGATTGGCTTAGTATATGGTGCAGTACTCCATGTCAACGTAATGCTTACAGCAAAATATCGATGTTTTTCTTATTAGTTGCATTGGTAACGTATTCTTGAACATGTACATAAAGAATTGAGGTTGAAACTGGAATATTTTGATCTCCTAATAATAATAAAATATATGTATATATTAAGCGTGTGCGATCCTCTCTTATATAAGTAAATGCGACAGAATTCAAGTTTTTTAGAATTTCTTGACTTCAATAAGCAATATTGTATCGCTGCCAAGCGGTATGAAGTGAAAAAATGCTAACGAACATGCATCTTTTCACCTTTATTCACAGAAGAGAGAATCTATGAAGAGAAATAGATCATGTGACTTACGCCCTCATTCTAGCACACACTTGATATATACAGGTGAATCACTAGATAAACTGCAAAAAAAAACATGCTTTAAACGTTGGGAAAAATGGTATAAAGCCTGGAGAAAATAAGAACATAATACTAATATCCAAATACAAACTTATAAACGAATTCCTGCATTGTTAAAAAAAACTTAGGAAAGTAGCACAAAAAGAATCTCTGTAAGCTCTGTACATTTCTTAAGAAACTTCTTAAAGTTGAGATTTTCAAAAACAATGTTTTGGGGAATTAGGGGCATAATGAACACACCGGGCGAAAAAGACACCTCCTTATTCTATGAGAATGTGAATATTGCCCTAAAATTGAATACATAAATGATGTTATGGTCTTAAAATAAGTATTTACCACTAATGTATCCATTAAACTCAATATCTCCATACATTGCTGCAAGGCACGCTGTAGGAACAGTGGCGTAGCTAGGGGGTGCGATGGATGCGATCCACACCGGGCTCCGGATTCTTAGGGGCCCCGTAATCAAGGTGAAAATTTTTCATAGCATAAGAAATTCACTTTTTAATTAACTAAAATGCATTGAGGCAAGGTAAAGCAGGTTCGAAGGGGATCTGAATGGGTACTCGAGGAAGGACAAATAACTCCCACCTATTTATGCATACCATATTTTGGTATCATAATTAGATATTGTTCTAAAGTCAATGCCTTAATTTTGAATAATTATGTTATTGAAAAAATGTTTAAGACAATTCATAATATCTTCTTGAAGTATTCGACAACTACTTTTGAAAAAACTTTTATAAGAAAATCCATAATGTATTATTTACCTGATCTAATTATCAGTAAGGTGTTTGTAGAAAATGCATGAGATA